>NC_136983.1:7425250-7615250 GCF_032717465.1 Coenobita brevimanus | reverse complement strand
CTACAAGCACAGTGTTGAGGTAGGTTCTCTATTGGCCACCCATATCTCAGGGCTATGGCATAAATAAATTCTTGTTTGTTGAAGTGGAAGCCCTTTGCCTTGAGAGGCAGGGTTGTGAGCCAGTTCGATGCCCTCAACCTCCTGTGCAATTTCAACTCTTCTGCACTGGTCCGGTGTTAGATGTTCGATTATGTGCTGCAGTTGGTCTTTTTGTCTTGCTTCACGCTTCTTGCTTATCTGTGTCTTTATGTCTTTCTGCCTTTGGTTGTCGATTTCACTCGTCTCAACCTAGGCGCAGATCTTCTGTGACAAGGATTCGATGAGCCTAAGTGAATTTCTGTGTTCATAGCTTGCCACGGCTACTGGATTTATAATGCCAAGGCCTCCCATCCTGGGTGGTAGTGCTAGAAGGTCCCTCTCTTTTGGTATGGGGATGTGGCCATTGGTTAGAGATGGGAGGAGTGAATCCCTGATTGCATCCTCCAGTGGTTGTAGCAGCAACTCGATGTCTGGTATGGTCCTCGTCACGAAGGTCCACTTGTGCTTTACACCATAGGTAAATGCACTGTATGCTGCATGGGGTTCTGTTTTTACGTGGCTGGAGAGTGTATGAATTTCTTCTATCCATGTCTTTACCTTGTCACTCACATATTTGTCTTTGAATTCCTTGGTTCCAATCACAGCCCCTAGATGCCTCTGACCTTCCTTAGTCACTATCAAGTTTGTGCCTCTAAATGCTTCTTGTGCATCTTGATAGTAAGCTTGTTTCACGATCAAGATGGACTTACTGGCATTAGGGTAGTAACCTATTTCAGGGCCATGAGATGTTACAAGGTCCCACCATTTCATCACATCCTCAACCTTGCCAGCACCCGTGAGATCATCGGCATAGGCTACCTGTTTTACATTGGTGGCCTCGTATTTGATCTGTTGTTGGAGCACTGTCATCGCCAGGGCGTACATAGCCATGGCAACGGGGTTCCCCTGGGTAGTTCCTTCTGTGGACTGGATTACACCGACGTCGTGAGCCGCTGTCTTACCCACAATGTAGAGGTCTGCTGGTTCTTTGTAGGTGTTTTCCACATACTGGGCAAATGCTGGGCATTTAACCTTGATATTGTGCAGCATTGCCTCCCGGTTGATGGAATTAAATGCATTTGAGGCATCAACTAATAATACTGCCTCACAGTCCTCTTCCTCAAATATTTTCCTCATGGAGTGAACTGCTGCCTCACCTCCTGCCGGCTGGCCTGCACACACCTGGAGGTTGTCAACTTCCTGCTTCACATCATCTTTCACCACCTCCATGATGCATTTTCCTATAATCCGTCTTAAGACTTCACCCACCCCGATGGGCCTGCATCCAGGATTCTTATCAAGGGGGATTAGTCTGCAAGCCGTCAGTGCTTCGATGTTACTGCACTGACTTGAAGCCAGCTTCCTCGCCAGTGAGGCAATGGTGTTACATAGATCTGTTGCTGCCTCCCCAAACTTGATGCTACTGAGGATTACTCGCCAAGATTTTGCATCCAGGCCTGATGGTCCTGCCCCTCCCTGTGTGTGCATTGCCTTCCTCCACACCATATCTCCAGTTATCCTGTCATATATGATGGGATTGGGAGGAGTGTAGTTGCCGTCAAGCTTTGCCCGGGCACTTGCTTGTCGTGCAGTCGGATGTTTTTCTTTTAGTTGTTGCATTGTTTCATCTGTCAGGTCAAGTACTCCGTTTGGTGAGTCAGCTGACAGGGATCTTGTTGCCATCGAGACCTTCCCCTGTCTCATCTTGCTGCCAAAAATCCTTGCCACATCGTTGGTATTCTGATTTCTTCTGCCTCGGTTGTTTATTCTCATCTGCAAGGCCCTTGCTTCCTCAAGTAGGTTGTCGATTTCACCTCTTATCCATGTTTCAACCCGCCTTTGGATGGCCTTAATATTTTCTGCAATGCTAGCTCTTGGGCGGGTCTTGTTGAGGAAGAGATGTGGTATTAGTGCAAGGACCTTAAGAGAGAATGAGGCAATGGGTGAGTTATTGTTGTAGTTGGCTATCAGGCGAGTGATTTCCTTGATCATGTCAGTTGTAGCATTGCATTTCGGAGGTTCAAAAAGGTTACTTGAGGACCATCCAACTATTTCATTATATGTGGTGTTCACCCAGGTTACTGCATTTTCTCGGGATTTGCCCATCCAGCATGTGGGACGACCTTCTCGCACAGACCTTTGAGGCTGTTCTGCTTCCTCGTTGTTTGTGTCACTACCGTTCTGAGGACGTATAATACCTGGATGATTCCCTCTTTCATGCACTCCTCTATGGTGGTCTTCATCCTGAGTTTCATTTCTATTATAAACCTCCTGATGTTCCTCACCCCCAACTCCACTACTATTCACTTCCCCTTGGTGATTTAATCCACCCAGCGCTGCCATATCTCTCGCATCTTGGCGTCCATCCCTATCCCTCGCTTCACCACGGGGTCTTTCACCACCACGCATGTCCGTGTGATCGTGCACATTGTCAGTGACCGCCCCATCAATTTCCATGTCACCAATCTGTCGCCTGCCATGTTGGAAGCGGTCAAGTGCCGCTTCTGGTGGGCTGTGATTCCCTAACACATTTATACAGAAAGGTCCCATCCTACAGTATGTACACGGTGACCTATTTGTTGCACATGAGCACCTGATACACTTATGCTGCCTACTGGAGCACTGACAACAATACTGTGGGGTGCCCATGGTGTTAAAGTTTTTATACTGTGGTACAGTATTAATAATAATAATTATGGCTACTTTTTGTAGTACTTTAAAATGAGAATTAAATATAATGTTACTAGAACTACTATTTTACTATACGAATTTAAAATTAAGGTTTGATATAAGTGAAGAATGTGCTTGTTTTACTTCTGCGTTTGTAGATAATATGATTAAGTTATGAAGCAGTTTGCTCGTTTTTCTCTAGTTTTGCATATCAGTTAATATCTAATTGTTCTGTTTTATACTAATAATCGACTGAACTGATAACGATATGTATTTAAAGTTTGATATGAAGTAAAACAACGCTTCTTTGTTCAAGGGTTAAGTAGGTGGCCAATTGGTGTGGTGCAATAATGTGGAGCCTTGTTTATTAGTAATGGATCTTCAGGCGTTAAGGTGTAGGGGTGAGGGTGGTGTGTGGCGTAGTGGCAGTGTGTGTGTGTGTGTGTGTGTGTGTGTGTGTGTGTGTGTGTGTGTGTGTGTGTGTGTGTGTGTGTGTGTGTGTGTGTGTGTGTGTAGTTTAGTGATATTGGGTCTTCGGACGCTATGGTATAGGGGTGAGTGTGGTGTGGTGTGTGGCGTTGGGACAGTGTGTGTGCGTGTGTGTGTGTTGGTGTTGTGACATGTGATGTGTGATGTGTGGTTGTGGTGTGGTAAGATAGAGGCACCTTGGTTTACTAAGGCACATTGGCATTAACAAGGTTTGTTTAGTATTTCTTTTGAATATAAAAGAGAATTTTTAAAGGGTTGAGTAAGTAGTTCTAGTGTGTAATTTTATGGAGTTTACATTAGTCCTATTATACAGATATTATATTAAAAATACTCTTATTACTATTGTATTTAATAATAATAGTGTGCTTAAAATTAGGGTACTATGTTTAAATTTGATATTTAATTGAAGTTATATTTATTAATTTTATATATTAAAATTAAAGTTTTAATAACTACTGTACTGTTTATTATTATATTATAGACTTATCTACTGTGATTGGTTATATATTTATATGATGAGATTTTATGTATAATATGTTTTATAATTATTTAAGAACAGTCATTGTGTGTGTGTCTGTATGTGTGATGTGTTTACAAGTGTCATCTAAGGTGTGTGTAAGATTCCCTACCTAAATGTTTTTGTATGCCACACTTCTATACCACCTGGCTATGCTGGTGGTGTGTATGTAGGTGACTGTTGTATAGTTAGTGGTAGTTGTTGTTATATTTAGTGTTTGATACAGTGTTTATAAAGTATTATTAGGTGGTGTGTATGCCAGTGATCAGTGGGTGATATTCAGTGTGTGGTAACAGTTGATGTGTTAGGGAAATGGAGTTAATGCTCCAAGGATAATGGAGTGAGCAAGAGGTGTGTGACAGGCATCCCATGTCTCATTGTTATTTGTGGACAATGTTAATAATTGAAAAATAGGCTTCTGAGAGGTACTTATTTTGTAAGTGAGGGTGGCGATACTTATATTCTGGGTGTGTGGGGCAGCGCACATGTGGCGGCGGGGTCCCGGGTGGCTGATGATATAATGTATGGTGTTGACACCAGTCCAGATAACCCTCTCAGGTCAGCACCTCGCTCGCTAATGGTCCCTGCACACACACACACCCTTCCTCCCCCTCACACCGTAGTTATCACAATTTTTCACATTTTACAAGCAATATATGGCTGATATTTAAGATTTTCTTTCACATATGCATCAGTGTCCACTTAATGCTGGAGTGGGTATCAATTTCTAAGAGCCCACAATCATTTTTACTATGATTTCGAGACGATAACACGGAGCGCCTGGCACACGTCCTCTCACTCCACCACCCAGAACACTACTAGTAGTAGTAGTAGTAGTGGTAGTAGTAGTAGTAGTAGTAGTAGTAAAAAAAAATTATTATTACTGTTAATATTATTATGTTTTATTATTAGTAGTATTAGTTGTATCAGCAGTAGCAGTAGTTGTAGTAGTAGTAGTATAAGATGATTTTGATGATGGTGATATATTAATTGGCTGACTACTAGGAATCAATTCAATGGTGTGTTTTGTAAGATATATTTTCCCTATAGGTTCGCCTGCAGCTCTGGTTCCACCAGCTAGGACCCCAGCATCCCTGGTCCCAGCAGCCACGGGTCCCAGCAGTCCAGGCCCCAGCCGCCCAGGCCATACCCCAGACCCCGACAGCCCTGACCCCAGCAGCCCTGGTCCAAACAGCCATTAGTCATACACAGCCTCCAGTTTTACCAAGCCTCCCAATAATATCACTTTCCAACCAGTTTAAAATGTTCATTACTCCGTTTGACATGCTATGTGTAACCGTACTCTGTGCACCCCTAATGTTTAACCATTGATGTACAGTTTTTTCACCTTATTTTCTTTCCTCTACATCATTTATATGCTATATCCATATTCCATGTCTAGCCGGTATTTCACATAATTGCCCCCACTAACATGTATATCGTAGTCATATATTCTGTGTATCCATACTAGAATTTTTCTATGTACTTGTTTCCAGCAATATGCTCGATTTTTTTTATAATGCTTGTGTACTCTTATGTATGTTATCTTTTGTGTGTGTGTGTGTGTGTGTGTGTGTGTGTGTGTGTGTGTGTGAGAGAGAGAGGGAATGACATAGCATACCACTTGATATTGTTAAGAAACTGAACACTACTGGACACCGTGTGGTCACATGCTAATCCGCTACGGTATGCAGCGCGGCTGCCTAATACTCTCAATGATAAATTAACTTTGGCTGACCGGATGACAAGTGGGTTAAACTCTCTCAGTAGTTAAGTCCGCCACCGGTTGTCAAATGACTGCTATCTCTCAGAAGAGATTAGCAGCTACTTAAGTCCACCACCAATTTTCAAGTGACTGTTGACTCCCAGAAGTGATTACTCATAATTAAACCACAGACTCACACACACAGTCAGCTCATTACACTCTCAGTCACTTACTAGGCCACACAACGTGGGACTTCCTCATCTAATAACATACCCTTGTAACATGCAGTATGTTGTAGGACATCAATAATATCCAACGTAAACCCTATGACAGAGTGTATGGTATTGTCCTGTGTGGTAGAAGAAAATCCATTATGCTACACTGGCCATCATTTCCGTCTTCACTTTGTATACCTTTGGTGAAGAAAAACATCATAGGATCTATACGATCCTCTAGAATTCCAGATGCTTCATCACTTTTCTCTTACCTTATCTAGACACTGATCTTTTTCCATACTTTGTCCTTTATTGGGAGGGGCTGAATTTTCCTGGGACACAATTTTTTGGGAACCATAATTTCCAGTGACTTAATTATCCGTGTGATGAAAGAAATAATGCCTTCATGAAATTCTGGTCCCGATAAATTCTGCTATGAAGAATAAGAATGTTCCGTCTCAGGAATGCTCTGTTCTCTACTCCATCAAATTTGAAGGCATTATTATTTCTTTCTATGAGAACGAATTTTCCTGCAGCTGAATATACCTGAAAGCAAAATTTCACTGGACCGAATTTCCCAGAATGAACATATTAGTGGGACCAATATATCACCTAACACATTCTGGGGGGAGATTGAATTTTCCTGGAAACAGATTTTCCTGGAACAAGATTCATGAAACTATATAATTCTAGAATGAAATTATCTGTCATTCTAATTTTTGCGGATCATGTTTGTGCAATCAGCCCTTCCGTGAAACCTCTTCTGAAATTGTTTTTAAAACAATACTTAGCAATTTATTCTGAAATGTGCACGCAGACTATGTCAGAATCAAAACTATACTATTACCAAAGAGAATTTAAAGGTGCAATATCAAAATCGCTTCCGAAAAGGAACTATGAAGTCCCCCATGACACATAAAATATGAACGTTTACTCTCACAACGCAGGCGACCAAACAACACCAGTGAGACATGGTTCTTGCTCACACTGCTGCTCTGGACTATTTCACTGTTAACTTCGTTTGCATGGGATGTGATTGTAAACTCACAAAGGTAAGGCAAAAAAAAAAAAAAAAAAGGAAGTCATATCAAAGGTAGTTAAAGAGCAGAAAGGGACATGGATAGGATCAGATCGGATTACAGGTACGTATGTAATAAAATCAATCATGTGATAATAGTGAGAGAAAGTAGTGGTCTGGGAATAAATGCAGGTGTCATATAAAACAAAAATAGTATAAGAAATGATCAGTCTGAAAGCAAATAGTTTAGAAACGAGGAAATTTATATATTTGTCCTATACCTTTAAGTTATTTAACATTATCATTATTATCATGGCCTTTTTGAGGTATAGATGAGGTGAACCACAATTCAGAACCAAGCAAAGAGAAAGAGGAAAAGTAGAGAACTTCCAGCACCAGTGCCCCGGGAAATGCCGCACACAGTCATACACCATAGTAGGCAGCAAAATCAAAGCACCGCCTTACAGATCTAGACATTTGCACATACTTTTGCGTTTTCCTCCAGTGATGAGTTTCAGAAATCCCTGTCAGACAAAGTCTTTCCCACTGCCTGTAACATTCAGTCTTTTAGTCTCATTGTGTAAAGGCATCTCTAAATGAACGAATCTTAAATGTGACATTTATATCATCATTCCTCTTTGCAAGAAACTGCATGAAACAGTCCCCAGCTCCCACTCCCCTAAAAAAAGAAAAAGAAAATGAAATGGAAAGAACGAAATTGTTGTGAAGGTCTGAATATAAAGAGAGGAACAGTGATCATACACGTACGGGGCAACAGTGTAAATACAGGGTTTACGCAGTCACGGCTCAATGCATTTCCCTGATCCACATTGGTATTCCGTGGTGGCCGACAGAGGAAAGATGTTTGTCGCTGAAAAAGCAGACTCGGGCTGTTGGTGAAGGAGAGGGCCCCGTGGGGAGGTGAGTGGGGCTGGGTCCGGCTCCAGCTGAGGCAGCAACGCATTTCGTTCAAAGGTATCAGCTTGCTTTAAGGGATGGAAAAATACATCGGATTCACTTACTGATAATGAAAGAACGAAGGCTGCTTTTCTCACTATCACTCTTTTGCGTGCGCTAATTTACTTTCTTTGGTTGAGAGAAATCCTAACACTGGGACTCCGAAACTATACAAGTTGAAAGATGAAAATTTTCAGTGTCTTCACGGACTTTTCTTTCCTTTCGGAGATCTGGAATATATTCAGAATAACAAAGCACGATGTATAGTATTACTGTCTACACAAGTCTTACTACCCAAAGCATTAAAAACTATCTCGTTTAAACCTATTTTATGACTTTGCGTTTATTCAGACTAACAAAAGTTGATAATTACTGTTCAGCTGATAGAAATCACAGCACTCCATAATGATGAACAAGTACCGGCTAATTCTTTTGCAGCTTCAGGTACAGTTTATTATAATATTCAGGCTAAAATTAGATAGTATTTGTAACTGGCATCACGACAGATTTATAAAATACCTTCATTTAAAAATCCGCCACTATGGGCGCATTCTGATAGGTTATTCTCTCTTCCACTAGTTGACATGGTTCTGATGAAAGAAATCCATTGGGTCGAAGTGGTGATTCTCTCGCGATGACAAAAATCCTTGCCACACCCAAACGACTTCGTTCATCCAGGCGTGGCTGTCCCCCAAGGGTTAATAGAAAACCCATACCTCTCTAATATATATCAGAATTTTTATATGCACACAACATTGTAATTAAACTTATATGCATATACGTTCCTTAAGCCAGTATAGATCATCCCCGACTTTTGCCAGTAAACTCACATGACTCCTCTTTCCCAGCCATCCCTTAATAAGCCTATGTTAACCCTAGAGTGGTGACTCACAAACCGGGTCGCCAAGCTATTTCAAGTACAGTAGGTTGCCTAGGGTCACATATGACCACCATTTTCCTTTGCAATCTAACAAGGCTGCACAGAAGGATCAATAATGACCACTGAGCAATATGATTCATTTACAATATTCCTGTGTTTTTTCATGCCTTTACTTTGTATTTAAAGTGCATTTCATATCTTCCTAGAGGAACTAAATTTGGTTTACAGCTGTAATTGACCCTGACTCAGACTTTTGCATCTTAGAGAAAAGTTACGGCAGCCAAGGTCTGAACTATCAAGGAATCAAACATTTGAGCGTCTGGGATAAGGTGGTGTGTGTGTGTGTGTGTGTGTGTGTGTGTGTGTGTGTGTGTGTGTGTGTGTGTGTGTGTGTGTGTGTGTGCATATAGCCTATTTGTTGTCCTCGGAAAAGTTAAGAAAACTTTTGTTTCCACTCTGAGGTGAGTAAAACCGTCTGGCGTTATCTGGAATGTAATACTATACAAGCAAAGACAATTAGAGAATGGATGGTCGTATACCAGTAGTGTCACTCTTAGGTTTCTGTGATTCACCAAGCTGAATAAAACCGTCGGACGTTAGCAAGAATACAGTGCCACAATTATCTCCGTTGTTTCCATGACTCACTCTCACCCAAATTAAATCATTTGCTGTTAGCTGCAACATAATATCAGAGTACCGACGATGCGAGTGAGTAGTACGTGAGCCAGTAATATTTATTGGTTTATATCGTTAACGTGTTGGCGATTTCATTCAACTTTGGAGATACCTCACGAAGTGAAAGAGCATAGTAAGACAGTCTCTGATCTAAGTTCGAAAAGTCTTCCCTATGCTTAATACAGTTGATCCCACAGTTCAAGACAATGCTGTGGGATAAGTAAAAAGAATCATTATGGGATGGTTCCACAACGTTGAGTGAGTGGTGGGAGAGAGACTGATCAGGAGAGCGTATGGATGAGGTGACTGCGAGAAGGAGAGACCGAAAACTGAACGTAAACAAGGTAAAGACGACTGTAAGAGTGACGACCGCAGTATCAAAACTGAGCATGATTGTTTAGGGAAAGCCCTACTCTTGGGCTGTTATTAGTTGAACACTTGATGAAGGTGTAATTGACTCCTGTACCTCCCTGTTGAATGCGCTCTGTAACATGGTATGCAGCCTGATTGTATTTAATGTTTACAATTCCTCCATGAATGATCAAGAGAATTTGATTTCCATAAACCTCCCCTATCACGCTTATTAGTATAGTCGTCTGAGACTGATGGGGAAAATTATGTGGATGGAGTGTGACAGTACAGTTACCTCCACTTCTAACGAGTACAGTGGGTGGTGTGTTTGGTGAAATGTGGCACCACCGTGTTTGTTTACATCATAGTAATAGTGAATGGGCAGACCCGGCAGAGCATCCCCTCCGCTACAGTATCTAGTACCCACAGAAACAATGTTCAGCCAAGTCTTACTCTTTCTCCAGATACAAGTCTTTGCCACGTATGTGTGGTGGAAGGTAGAGAGAAAAACAAATAGTAATGCCATTGGCTCCCATTGTTTCTCCGACAAGAGATGCCTGTGAGGCGAGGTGGAACGGAGGGGAGGGGGGACAGGTAGTGGGGGCGCATGTATCGAAACTTCGCCGTGTTTCGTTTAGAAAGGTGGTGTAATTATACAGATGTTCTGAGGTAATCCGTAAATCCGTATGAAATAACATGTATTGGATGAATGTTGGAGTCTTAATGTTTGTCTTTCAATGTGGTGAACAAATGTAGTTGAGCATAAATGTTAGGTGTGATGTCCAGTGTCTCGAAATGTGGTTCACCTGAGTCAAGCGTGTGTGCGACTCAATTGCTGCAACATTTTTGTGGCTGAACCAGAGTGGCCATAAATGATTCATGATTATGGATGTGACACAACGGTCATGCCATGTTGTGCATCACCCAGTCTGTTCTATTGCAAGGAAAAACAATTCATGGTATAAATAGATGTCCTGTTGCACAGGATTATGGCTACTTTAAGTGTTGGACAGCTGTTGGCTTGTTGTGCGAAAATGTTCTGCAGTCATCATACTGATAGATCACCCGGAGGTGTGAGATACTGTATTTGCATAATGAATTGATATCTTGTGTTATACTAATTGCAAGTAACGGTGTTATGGGTGTCGAGGCCACAAACGATGTCGCTTTCTTCGATGTGCTATATTATTAGTCTGGATAGTTGTGACACAACCTCCACAAACATTGATCATCCTTTATTATATTCTTTTTGAACGTTCATTCATTAGTTTTCATGTAAATATTAAACACTCAGGTCCTCCTTAGTTCCAGACGCATTATACTATTTAATCGCGTGTCTACACTCACACATTGTTCATCCAGAGGGAGCAATATTATCTTTACTATACATGTCCGTCAGGTGTGTGCCATTATAACACAAGGTTTTAGTATGTGGCCACGGCTACACAAAATATGTCGGTGGCGAGGTGCTGCAGGGAGAATGTAAAACTGCGTATGGTCTACGTGTGTTTGTGGAGGGAGTCTTACAATACACTTCTCGGACATATTCTCACTCATGCCAAGATAGCAGCTAAGTCGCGGTTTTGGTGACTATACTGACTGACCATTGAACACTCTTTCACCTCCCAGCAATCTGAATGAGGTCCTGTTTTCAACCAAGAGAAACATTAAGTAATCCAGTGAACAATGCAATTTTGTATGTAAAGTAATGAGTGTTTTATGCACCGTGACATCATACAGGCTTATACAGTATAACACAGCCAAGGACATGCTAGACCAACGGTTGGATAAAGGTTGAGTATTCCTGGAGCGTCCAAGTAAACGTAAACAACATTTGTGCACCAGCACCCTGATGGGAAAACCCAACCACAGCGCTTTCAGCAAAACAAGTTCCCGTTGGCCCTTCGGGTCCTTTCGCACTTGCTCCTGCAGATGGCTCTTGTGCTGCGCACTCGCTTTCTCGTGCCTAGTACTCGTTTCCTCGTGCTTCTCACTTGTTTCCTCACGCTTCGTGCGCGCGTTGCGACCATTTCAGTTAATCCTAGTCACGTTTATGTGCTGTTCGAGTCTAACGTTGTCATTTGGATTTTTTGCAGCTAATCAATTCATCGTGTTATTTGCAGCTTCGGAAATGGAACCTAAGTTGTCCGCACGCAAGTTCGAGATACTAACCACTCGGCCACGGCAACCGACCGGGCGCCGGAAGCGGCATTTTTTGGTCAAAATTTGATCGCTCATTATATATGGCAAATGTTTTTGAATCGTGATGGGAACAAGTTTTTTCACATAAGCAATTTTTTTTAGATATTTGTGCCAATTTTGGTGCGATTTGAATGTGTAGTTTCGGCTGCCCAAAATACACACACGGACACACGGCTACTGCTATATTGTATTAGATACCACGGGGTTTTGAAGCTACCCCACGTCATCCAGTAGATTGACACAAGGTCATTGATAAGGCTGCAATCTCGTCGTAGTGATGCAATATGATAAGGAAGTCAATATCAGGTCTCGTTACGAATTATACGAGGAAGGGCAGGAATTTTGAGAGAGAGAGAGAGAGAGAGAGAGAACAAACACAGACAGACTGGTGCATTCATGGTGTCATTACAAGATGCTACAATACGACAAATAGAGCCAGAAAAAGAATAGGATGGTCCTTGTTTGCCCTTGTGTCTTTCTACAGTGACTCACGGTGACAGTGTGGGGATAACAAGCCTTGTTTACGGACTATTTGAGGAAGAGAGAAAGAGAAAGAGGGAGACTCTCTCTCTCTCTCTCTCTTTCTAGTATATATATATATATATATATATATATATATATATATATATATATATACAGTATATATAACTAAAAAGAATCTTTCTCTCTCTCTCTCTCTCTCTCTCTCTCTCTCTCTCTCTCTCTCTCTCTCTCTCTCTCTCTCTCTCCAGACGCATTATACTATTTAATCGTGTGTCTACACTCACACACTGTTCATCCAGAGGGAGAATATTTCCCTTACGAACACCAAACATCATATATGTTGGTGATGACCCTGCTCCCACCTGCCTACCTCCTCACTCGCTCCTACTCCTCAACAGTCCATTTCCACACACACCTTGCCACCAAGCAGGGTAGTCAGGCCAGCCCATCCTCTCTATTCTTGCAACATTTCGTTCCTCTGGCAAAACCCCGTCCCACTGAACAGCATCTCCTTATGTCCCCCCTTACCTACCAAATATTCTTTTCTATTTTTAACTGCCGTGGGAATATCGTTTTCAGTTTTCAGCGTCATGGGACACGGCATCAAAGATATCCGTAATATCAAAATCTATTGTCGAACTTGAGGTTATTATGCATCTCGTATGATGGCTCTAAACAACTATACCATAACGACGTTCGCTTCCCATCTACAATCAAAATCACAACAGTGCCCGATACACAGTACACATCATTATATATTAGGTCCTGATTCCCATTGTCATACATTTGATATACTATGTTTGTCCTTTGTCTGTCATGATTATTGCAACGATAGGATCGGGCCAGTTGTTAGTTACAGAGGGATTTCTGTGGTGTGGTGTTGCTAGGAAAACTGCTTAGTATAGCCTTGTTTGTGCAGGGGTCCAGTAATGCAACTGGCGAATCCAGATCCATGTTAACACAGTAGATATCGTCTACAACAGTTGTGTTTGAAAAACGGACACAGTAACAAACTGCTACACAGGCAATATTATGCATGTTTGTCCGTTGTCTGCAGCCGTGCCCACATACTAAAAACTTGTGTCATAAACAAGGTCTTAGTATGTGGCCGCGGCTACAGAAAATATGCCGGTGGCGAGGTTCTGCTGGGAGAGTGTAAAATTGCGTATAGTCTACGTGTGTTTGTGCAGGGAGTCTTATAATACACTTCACCGACATATTCTCACTCATGCCAAGATAGCAGCCAAAGTAGAAGTTATGGTGACTATACTGACTGACCATTGAACACACTTTCACCTCCGAGCAGTCTGAATGAGGTCATGTTTTCAACCAATAGAAACATTAAGTAATCCAGTGAACAATGCAGTGTTGTGTGTGAACTAATGAATATTTTATACGCCATGTCATCATCCAGGCTTATACAGTATAACACAGCAAAGGATAAGCTGGGCCTACGGTAAGATAATGGTTGAGTGCTGCTGGAGCGTCCAAGTATAAGGAAAGAGAGAGAGAGAGAGAGAGAGAGAGAGACCTCTCTCTCTCTCTCTCTCTCTCTCTCTAAATTCCTGCCCTTCCCCGTATAATTCGTAACGAGACCTGATACTGACTTCCTTATCATACCGCATACTACGACGAGATTGAAGCCTTTTCAATGACCTTCTGTAAATCTACTGGATGACGTGGGATAGCTTCAAAACTCCGTGGTATTTTGCCTAAAGCGCGGTGGTTGGGTTTTCCCATCCAGGTGCTGGTGCACAAATGTTGTTTACTTGGACGCTCCAGCAATACTCAACCTTTATCCAACCGTTGGTCTAGCTTATCCTTGGCTGTGTTATATTGTATAAGCCTGTATGATGTCACGGTGCATAAAACACTCATTACTTTACATACAAAATTGCAATGTTCACTGGATTACTTAATGTTTATCTTGGTTGAAAACAGGACCTCATTCAGACTGCTGGGAGGTGAAAGAGTGTTCAATGGTCAGTCAGTATAGTCACCAAAACCGCGACTTGGCTGCTATCTTGGCATGAGTGAGAATATGTCGGTGAAGTGTATTATAAGACTCCCTCCACAAACACTCGTAGACCATACGCAATTTTACACTCTCCCAGCAGCACCTCGCCACCGACATATTTTGTGTAGCCGTGGCCACATACTAAAACCTTGTGTTATAATGGCACACAACTGACAGACATGTATAGTAAAGAAAATATTGCTCTCTCTGGATGAACAGGGTGAGTGTAGACATGCGATTGAATAGCATAATGCGCCTGGAACTAAGGAGGGCCTGAATGTTTAATACTTGTATGAAATCTAATGTATGAATGTTTTAAAGAGAATATAATGAACGATGATCAATGTTTGTGGAGGTTGTGTCACAACTATCCAGACTAATAATATAGCACATCGAAGAAAGCGACATCATTTGTGGCCTCGACACCTGTAACACCGTTATTTGCAATTAGTATAACACAAGATATCATTATGCAAATACAGTATCTCACAGCCTCCGCGTGATTTATCAGTATGATGACAGCACAACATTTTCGCACAACAAGCCAACAGCTGTCCAACACTCAAAGTAGCTATAATCCTATGCAACAGGACATCTATTTATACCATGAATTGTTTTTCCTCACAATAAAACAGACTGGGTGATGCACAACATGGCATGACCGTTGTGTCACATCCATAATCATGAATCATTTATGGCCACTCTGGTTCAGCCACAAAAATGTTGCAGCAGTTGAGCTGCACACACGCTTGACTCAGGTGAACCACATTTCGAGACACTGGACATCACACCTAAGATTTATGCTCAATTACAATTGTTCACCACATTGAAAGACAAACATTAAGACTCCAACATTCATTCAATACATATTATTTCATACAGATTTACAGATTACCTCAGAACATCTGTATAATCACACCATCTTTCTAAACGACACACTTCGAAGTTTCGATACATGCGCCCCCACTACCTGTCCCCCCTCCCCTCCGTTCCACCTCGCCTTACAGTCATCTCTTGTCGGAGAAACAATGGGAGCCAATGGCATTACTATTTGTTTTTCTCTCTACCTTCCACCATACATACGTGGCAAACACTTGTATCTGGAGAAAGAGTAAGACTTGGCAGAACATTGTTTCTGTGGGTACTAGATACTGTAGCGGAGGGGAAGCTCTGCCGGGTCTGCCCATTCACTTACTATTACTATGATGTAAACAAAACACGGTGGTGCCACATTTCACCAAACACACCACCCGCTGTACTCGTTAGAAGTGAAGGTAACTGTACGTCTGGGGGGGGAGGGGGTGTTTCCGGAGCAGTTGTTACTGAGTAGGGGCAGAAACGCCGGGAAGTCCTCTTGTCGAGATACCCCTCACAGGACGTAACAGACAAACCGAGAGATACACAGATAGGTTGATGGATTGGCTACACAGAAAGATACGAAGATGCCTTAATAAATACATAGACATAGTCATAAATACATAGACACAGACAGACAGACAAAGAGTTAGATGGACACACAGATAGCTAGTTAGCAAAAACATAGGTAGCTAGTTAGATAGACAGCAATATAGATAGACTGATGGACAGACCGACAGATGAACTGGTAACACATACAGATTGACAGGTATAGATAGACCAAGAATGATAGATATAGTTATATACATACAAACCGACAGATAGATAGTAAAGGAACAGTTATTGACGTATTCTGTTGGGGGTGGGGTCGAGATTCCCTCAGGCTGAGTGATGACCATTGTCCCTTTCCGTATATTGTAGTGCTATTCAGAGTTATGACATGGCCCGTCACAAAAACACAGATATTAAAGGCAGTCCCTGAATTATTGCTGTTACTTCCACCAGTCCGCTCAGTACTGGCCATTTTTTTTAGTGTAATAAAGTATGTTATTTATTAATGCCTTTTGTGTGTTCCAGGTGATTTTATATGTTAGACTTGTGAAGAAAATGATACATTTTATGCCATGCTCTCACCTTCTGGGAGACAGAGAGCCAGAAGGAAATGAACTTGCTGGAGAGTCTCTGCACTGTGTGGAGGAGTTTTGCTATCTGGGGGATATGATATGTGCTGGAGGTGGGGCTGGAGCTAGCTATAAGGCTTGGGTAAGGAGTAGTTGGAAATGTTCATGGAGCTGTTGCCTCCCATGCTGTTGACGGGGCTTTCCCTCCGTGCTATGGGATCCTTGTATGTAACATGTGTTAGGAATGTATTGTTGTAATCTAGTAAAGCCTGGGCAGTAAAGGAAGAGAATACTGATTATCTCAAACGTACAGATATGATATTAATTTGGTATTTGTGTACCGCAACCTTGAATGACAGGTCTAATGGGTTAGGATTGTGAACGAAGACCTGCTAAGAATGATACAGCTTGAATGTATTAGTACTGTGATGAGAAGGGGTAGGTTGAGATGATTTGGGCATGTGGGGAGGAAGCAGGATGACAACTGCGTGCTGAGGGTAAGAGGTGTGAACGTTGACGGTTTGGTTGCGGAAGGTAGACTTTAAAAGACCTGGAACAAGGCAACAGAGTATGACATAAGGGATAAGGGAATGAAACAAGGAGCTGCTAGAGATCGAACACCATGGGCAGCCGCCACTAGTTAACCAAGGCCAACACATGCAAGAATGGTGGAGCATTGATAACTAGAGAACAAAATAAATAGGCATGCGATGTTGAGAGAGAGAGAGAGAGAGAGAGCACTGAAGTGAGGAAAGAACAAGGGTGCGGAGGAAGAGAAAGCACTGGAAAAAGGAAAGTAATCAAGAGAAGAGAAAAAGAACAAACTGGAGGAAAGAGAGAAATGAGGAAGAAGAGGAAGGACAGAAACGAGAAGCACTATTAACAGGTCGGAAAAGCCTTCACAATAACTCCACGTCTGATCCCAGTCGCCCCAAATCCAGTCATACTTTAATACTGACAGGGACGGGATGGAAATATCCCAAAACTGAGGTATCGTGAAGATAGAATGGTCAACTTCTGAGTAATGTTATTTTAAGGGAAAGAAGTGAAATATGTGCATGGCAAAAGAAGGATATGTACTGAATAAAAGAAAGAACAAATTTAAATCGCAAACTTAGATATGGTCAAATGCGAATCGTTAAAAAAAATCAGAGTATTTTCTGGAAGAGCAAGGAGCAAAATATGGGTAGGTTTGATTAACAATAAGAGGACAAAAATGTATACAAATTGCGCGAACGTTACTTCAAGTAGTGTTTAGAAAAGAGCAGAGATGAATATAGGCGTCAAGAACTGCGCATGATAGAAGTCAAAAGGAACCTGATAATTATGCAAACAGAGAAAAGAGGACGGCCAAATCCAGTAAAAAAAAAAGTACAGATAAGATAAAGAGCAAATGTGTCTTAGCCAAAATAGCATCCGAATAGTAGAGGGGAAATTATAAGGACAGATCAGAAGAATTACATAATGAAGAGATGAGAAAGAACAAATGGATGAGGTAGGCAAAGGTAATATGATGAAGAAAAAAAAATATGATTACTATGGTATTAAAGAATGAAATATATACATATCTATAAATCAGATAAACAAGTAAAAAACAAATTAACAATCAAGTTAACTCACACAGCGCAAACCTCCGCCAACGCCTATTACCAGACAAGCCAGATCACCACCAAAATTATATATATATATATATATATATATATATATATATATATATATATATATATATATATATATATATATGTGTGTATGTGTGTGTGTGTGTGTGTGTGTGTGTGTGTGTGTTAGGTCAAACAAACATACAGACAAACAGACAAAGGTGAATCTATCACCTCTTCCGACTTTGTTGGAGGAGGTAAATATAAAGAACTGCATATTACAGGATTATTAGCAATATACAAACAGGTTAAGCGCACCCAGGGAGCGCATACCCCCGCGAACACGTCTTCCCGGCAGCTCAATTCATCACTTATATTCCTTCAACTCTTCCTTGGCCCATGACCCACGTGAAATTTCATTCAAATCCATCAGTAACTTTTTGGTATACCTTGTGGACAAAAAAAAAAAAAAAAAAAAAAAAAAAAGTTAAACAAGGAAAAGGAACTGGGGTGAATACATAACTTTCTGAACACCACTGGTGGAGATAACAAATTAATGGAAGAGAAGCAGGAACAAATGAAGAACAGATGTGACAAAGACAACGCCAAAAAGATGGATAAGAAATGTAAAAGTAATATTCATGTAAGAGAAGAGGTATATATATATATCCTCTGACCACAATCTTATCAAAGCCTCATTAATTAATCCTCCCACACCTCGTTCTGAACCTGTCAGGGTGACCCGATGGCACTTTGATAGGGCAGACTGGGATGGATTTAGAAATTATCTTGCTGATGTTCCATGGCAGTCTTTCTTCTCTAGGGATCCCAATTCTACCCAGTCCCACATTTGCGACTTAATACTAGCTGGTATGGATTTATTCATACCAAGTCAACAGTTCACTAAAAGATCGAACTCTCCAAAATAGTTTGATGGCAACTGTGCCAGAGCAACAGCCCAAAAGTCATTAGCATATAACTCTTACTTAAAATCAAAAACATCTGAATCACTCTCCCAATTTAAAATTGCTAGAAATCATGCAAAAGCTGTATTAAATCTAACTAAATCAAACTTTCTTCAAAAGCAAGCATCAAAACTACTTAACAACCCTAATGACAATAGAATATTCTGGTCAGCTCTTAATTCTTTCAATAATAACTTTAACAAGTCAACTTCCATTCCCCCACTAAAATCTTCAGATGGCGGCATTACAAATGACCCACGTGGGAAAGCAGATATCTTTGCCAGTACCTTTGCCAGACTGGGACTTGATTCTCCCGAAATTAACCCACTTAAAATACAGACAAGATACGTAAAATCCATCCTAGACAATTTACCTACCAACAAAGCTCCAAGCCCAGATGGAATTCCGTCAATTGTGTTGAAAAAGTGTTCCCCTGACCTTGCCTCTGTCCTAGCTAAATTATTCAGACTATGCATACGTACGTTTTTATTCCCAAATTCATGGAAAGAAGCCAATATCCACCCAGTTCCGAAGAAAGGAAGTACGTCTGACCAATTACAGACCAAGAGCTGTCACATCTTCTCTTGGTAAGGTATTTGAAACTTTAATTAATAAGCACATTGTTAAACATCTTGAATCCAACAACTTAATTAGTGATAGACAATATGGTTTTCGCCACGAAAGATCCACCATTGACATACTCAATCTCTTAACTCTTACCATCCATCAATAACTATTGATGGATGGTAAGATTTTTTTTTTTTGGAGAAACTCATGCAGTAGCTCTTGATATCTCTAAAGCTTTCGACAGAGTATGGCACAGTTCCCTGCTGTCTAAACTCCCTTGCTATGGACTAACGTCTTTTGTTCCTTTGATTTCTTCATATCTTAGTGACAGGAAGATAAGAGTAAAAGTAGATGATGTATATTCCAATTTCCACTCAATTAACGGTGGCGTGCCGCAGAGGTCAGTTCTGGCGCCAACCCTATTTCTGGTTCATATTGGTGATCTCTTGTCTGTCGCCCGCAGTCCCGTTCACTCATGTGCAGGTGGCTCAGCACTACATGGTTCGTTCGCGCTCGGACATCCATTTGCGGAGTCTCATGTTTCTGCCTCTCAGCTCGGTGCGGCCATCTCCATGGATCGGGATCTGTCTACAATCAGTGAATGGGGAGAGAGCAACCTTGTCTCTTTTGGTGCTGGTAAAACTGAGTATGTACAGTTTACTAATGGACAGATGTTGCCGGATTCGTTCATTGCCTTCAGTGCTACTAATGTTCCCATCTCCAGGAGTGTTGAAGTTCTTGGCGTCTCACTTGACGGTGCCCTCAGCTGGACCTCTCATGTCGGATCACTTGCTAAAACCGCCTCAAAGAAACTTGGATTATTGTGCAGAGCCAGTAACTTCTTCGCTGATGAGCAGTTGGCTATAATTTATAAGTCATGTGCGCTCTCAGCTTGAATATTGCTCACCCTTGTGGAATGGTTGTGAAGAGGTTGCATTAAGACAACTAGGCAAAATTCAGAATGGAGCTGTTGGAATCATTAACAACCCTGCCATTACATATAAACTACCTCCCCTGTAAGTGGGAAGGAGTGTTGCCTCCCTTGCATTATTTTACAGATATTTTTTTGGCAAATGCTCAGACGAAGTTGCGTCCATGGTGCCACCTCTCCATGCCTTCCCTCGTGCTGCACGGGCATCTGGTAGCGCTCATGACTGGAATGTCACTCAGCCATATTGCAGAACTTCTATCAGAATTCTTTCATTCCCCGAACTGCATCTCTCTGGAACTCGCTTCCCCAGAGTTGTTTCCCTCCAAATTTCAACCCACAGCTGTTCAAGTCTAACTGTTGCAGATATTTTTAGAACAGAGGACACCAGTAATCTGGTGTATGGATTATTTTTCTTACTCATTTGTTTTTCCTTCCTCCGTTCTGTTATTTATAATATATATATATATATATATATATATATATATATATATATATATATATATATATATATATATCATCATCATCATCAGCCATTATAAGTCCACTGTTGAACAAAGGCCTCCCCCAACCTTCTCCACGAATTCCTTGACTGAGCCAATCTTTGCCACGTTTTCCCTGCAAATTTCTCTATTTCATCTCTTCACCTCCTGTCTGGCCTTTTTCTGCTACGCTTACCATCTCTTGGTGTCCAGTCAGTCAACCTCTTGCTCCATCGGTTATCCCTTGTTCTTGCTACATGGCCTGCCCACCTCCATTTCTGTTCTGTTATAACTTCTATAATATCTTTGACTTTAGTCTGCTCTCTCACCCAAGTTGATCTTTTCCTGTCTCTTAAGATACTTCGTATTCCCAACATTGACCTTTCTATTGCTCTCTGAGAGCGAATTAATTTATTTTCCATCGATTTTGTCAGTTTCCAAGTCTCACAACCATACGTCATAGCTGGAATTATACATTCGTTATATACTTTTCGTTTCATACAAATTGGCAAGCTACTTTTCATAATGTCTCTATGTTTACCGAAAGCTTTCCATCCAATTGTAATGTGTCTTTTTATTTCGCTATCATTATCTTTCGTTAATTTTAGTATTTGACCCAGGTAATTATACTCCTCAACTTCTTCAAGAATTTTTCCACTTATTCTTATGACGCTCTTTGGTGTTTGAGGATTAAACATTACTTTAGTTTTACTCCGGTTCATCTTTAGCCCTACTTTGAGACTTTCTCTGTTCAGGTCATTTAACATTTCTTGCAACGTCTCTGCTTTTTCTGAGATTAGGATAATGTCATATGCAAATCTTAAATGGTTTAGCTTTTCTCCATCTATGATTACTCCATTGTTTTCCCAGTCTAGCTTTCTGAAAATAGTTTCTAGGCATGCTGGATATAACTTTGGTGAAATTGTATCTCCCTGACGCACGCCCTTCTCAATCTTAATTTTCTCTGAGTCCTTATGTAATTTAACTGTAGCAGTTCCCTCTTTATATATGTTTTCGAGCAGTTTTACAATGTTCTCATTCACTCCTTGTTCTTGCAATGAATTTATAATTGCTATGTGCTCCACTGAGTCGAAAGCCTTTTCGTAATCAACAAAACCTAAGCACAGTGGTTTATTATATTCTGTAGTTTTCTCAATTAGCTGATTCATTGTGTGCAGATGATCAGTGGTCGAATACCCGCATCGGAATCCTGCCTGTTCACGAGGTTGGTTTTCCTCCAAATTTGTAGCTATTCTGTTTGTAAGGACTTTAGTGAAAAGTTTGTAAATGACTGATAGCAAGCTAATCGGTCGATAGTTACTAAGGTCTTTTGAGTCGCCTTTTTTATAAAGTAAAATAACAATTGCATTACACCATGTTTTGGGAATTTTCTTCTGTTTTATACACTGGGTAAACAAACGTTCATATTAATAATTTCAGTGTTTCCGCAATATATTAACAATCCCACTTTTTCTCCTTCCTCCATCAGACAATCAGGCACTCTCTGCATCTCGTAAATACTTCCACAGATCAGTACAATATCATCAGCATAGTCCAAATCCATCAGCCTCTTATTTTCATTCCAGTTAATTCCTGCACCTGTTCTCCTTACAGCCTTTCTCATAACATAATCCATAACCAAAACAAACAGCAAAGGCGAAAGAACTCCTCCTTGAATCACTTCTGACCTAACTTCAAATGGATCACTCAATGAACCACCCACCATTACCTTAGAAAAAGTACCTTCATGCAGGCTTCTAATAATATTTACAGACTTTACTGGTATACCATAGAATCTCATAATTTTCAACACAGCTCCACGTGAACCACTATCAAACGCCTTTTCAAAATCCACAAAACACATACTAAGTGACATTTTCATCTCATTAGTATGAGATGCCTTACAGTAAAAATCTGATTATTACAACCTCGACCCATTCTAAATCCCGCTTGTTCTTCTCTTAAAATTTTATCAATTACTGGCTCTATACTGTTCAACAAGATTTTGGGAAAGACTTTTGCAACTACAAGTGTCAAAGATATCCCCCTCCAATTTCCACACACAATTAAATCTCCCTTTTTGGGTAGTTTTATAATCACTCCATTTTTCAACTATTCTAAAATTCCATCATTATCCAAAACCACATTAAAAAGTTTCAAAAGCGCATTCATCAACTAATCATTTTCCACCTTAAGCATTTCAGGAAGTATTCCATCGTCTCCTGGGACCTTAAAATTCTTTAACGCCTTTATAAATTTTGCTACCTCTTCCAATGTTATATCCCCTGTTTCCATCGGCAAATGTCTCTCGGCTGGCAAAATGTCCTCTTCAGCTGGGATTGGTCTATTTAGAACAGATTCAAAATGCTCTTTCCACCTTCCGTTTATATCCAAATCTTTAGTCAAGTTACCATTTCTATCTCGCACAGGTATTTCCTTCCCTCTCTTTTCAGTCCCAGTTCACTCCTTCATGGCCTGATACGCTGCTTTTGTGCTCTGATCGTCATTTTTGCCTACCGTAACTTAATTTATGTCTCTGTTGCCTTTAGCCTCCTTTTATCACGGACATAGATGACTTATCTGACCATTTATCAGTATTATTTGCTTGGCACTCTTGAGAATGATTATCAGCTTCACGGTACGAACCTTAACCACGGGGGACATTAATTTGTAGTGGGTGGTGGAAGTATGCTCTTTTATATTCTAGCATATGTTGGGACCCTGTTGGTTCAGTCGATGTCATATGCAAACACACCAGAACATAACCGTTGCATGACAGACCTTCACGCTGGTTTCCTATTCAGGCTTCACCAACATAGGGAATAGTTAAGTCAGGCTATTAGTCTCCGACCAAGAAGGTCTAGTTCTGCACTGGACCTCATATACACTGATACTGAATTGATGAAGCGAGGGTGAGACGCATGAAATAAGTCTTTAGAACAACTCATATTTCTGATTTGTTTAGAGGTAGTGTAAAAATTATCGGATGTGTATTGCATAGAACAGCTCCAAAGTTGCGCTAGAAAATCATCAGAGGAACAAATGGGTTCGTACCGTGAAGTTCTTAATTATTCTCAAGAATGCGAAGCAACTAATACTGATATGTGGTCAGATAAGTCATCTACGTCCGTTGCTACATGTTCACCAGATTCACTGCTAAGTCCATGGAGTGACGCAGGAAGGGTAACTGGGCTTCGTTGCCGATCATAATTCTCCATCATAGTTCCTGTAAAATACAACCTATTTTGCTTCTGAATTCCCTCTGCTGACTAATATTCCCAGTAGGATAAACACACACACACACACACACACACACACACACACACACACACACACACACACACACACACACACACACACACACACACACACACACACTGTCATATGAAAAGCTACGTATAAGCAGTTTCTCAGTAACTGTATCTACCACTTTTGTTCTGTAATCCACTGAAGAGGGTGACAGTTTTCGCCGAAATTGTAGGGAAATACATCTTTTTCGTCTGCCAGTGTGGGTTTTTGTATTCTATTTCATGTTAACGATAGTGTGACTCTTTTTTTGTAATATTCCCAAGCTAAGAATGGCTTGGTATGTTTCTCTGTCCACAAAAAATTCTGTGTGATGCCTCAGAAAGAATTATGATGGACATGGCAGAAGTGCGAGATGGAAAAAGTGTAAGGGCAGTCGAACTTTTGTCCATGACTGTAAGTATTATGCGGCAACAAATGGACAATAGAGGGAGCAGAGTGGCAAATCAGAAATGAAGTGAGATGAAAAGGTTGGTGAAGAAAACGATGGAGGAATGAGATCGGAAAATGTAGTGGAATGGAAGTAACCTTATCAGAGTAGAGAAGGCTGACCAAGACACCTTAGACTGTAGTGACAAAGGATGATATTGATAAGTACAAAAATGCTTATCCATTCAGTACGTTGAAGACCCTTGTATTCTATTTTTCCTTCCTCATAGGGTAGCCCCGATGATTCAGTGGTATTGTGTGTGCCGATATTTAGCGACTGATTGTACTTCGCCCTTTAATATGCTAAAACTGGGTTTTCATAATGTCCTGCTGGGTTTGCCTAAGTTTATTCCGTGTGAGCAGCATAAAAAATTGAGACGCAGTGTCTTTCATACGAATGAATAACTACTGAATCATGGGAGAGTTAACTTGTAAAGCTGCATCTCAATACGTTAAACCAGTTACACATATCAGTAATTTGTGTACCAAAAAAAAAAAGACTGTAGACATTCTCTCTGTATTCACAACCTATCTCTTCACACCGATACATATATACGCTAATACGAACGCCTCCAAATACAACACTCCTATTTCCATATGCACCACTCCACTTACATCCCTTTCCGATTACTGCTTGCCAGCATGAGTAAGAGTTATTTCTGGCTATCACTCTCCCACTATGGTGGTCGTGCACTGGATCAAATATGGATCCGACAAAGAAAAAAAAATATGTTTATGTCCTTAACAAAGATTACATACTGCTCAGTTTACTCCTGCTACCCCCAAACGATATTAATTTGGTATAGGAAAGGCATCTATTATGGAAGGAATGGACTTGAAGCAGCTTCGATCATTGAAGATATGAAAATCTCTGTAATTAAAAATGCCTTTAGGATAGAGGACGAATAGAAAAAAATAGACACCATCATAATAAAGGAGTTGAGAGGGATTTTTCTTTAGTGAAGGGGTCAGGGGGAAGGGGTGCAGGAGGAACGAATAACCAATAAATCCGAAAAAAGGAACAAACGTGAAGGTGGCGGATGAGGCAGGTGCCACTGTAAGAAGAGTAACAACAAAGGCAGAGCAGGCAGGGGCAGGGACTGGCAACAGAGTGTGTTAGAAACAGAGACAGCATGAGGAGATGGTGATAAAAATAGACATGAGAAGAGTTTCGCATTGACACTCCAATTTCATGGCTATACGGCAAGCGCAATTTATTGACCGCCACTTCGTCTCCATTGATAAAACGGCATCTTTATTATCGCTCTCATCTATTCACTGTGTCTTGGGGGATTGCTAAGAGTGATGGTGGTTTGTTATTTATGGCTGTTCTGGCTATACTGCCCTTACAGGAAACCAATATTCATTCCTGTAGCCAGAGGTCGTCTTTTTCATTGCGTTCTGAAATCCAGGGTATATAAGGGGAACACGTGCTTACTTTCTTTTTGTCATATTTTTCTTCGTAACTTACAGTATCTATCATTTCAGCATATACTTTTCCTCACAAGCCGCACCACCCACCACCACTCAGACCCGATCTCGCCCACTTCTGTTCATCCACCCCCCTCAGTTACGCTTTCTTGTGAATTGCCTAACAATGGTTGTCTCTACTCTCCACTATCAGTTTACTTGCAGTGTTCGTGCCCTACCATCCATCTTTATCTCCACCCACCTCCTTCCCCCCCTTACCTAATTCGGAAGGATCTGAATAGACAAATGTCATAAACATGGATGACATTTGATACGCCTTCAAAGACATGTCCTCAATCGATCTGAACTTATTTAATTCGACCTGATGGACATAATGAGATATGAAAGGAAAGTCAATGGTGATCTAAACTGGCAAAAAAAAAAAAAAAATGTAATATGTGATCGCAGAATGACTAGAATGGATGCAAGGTGGCCGCAATATAAATGACCGGACCTACGTTGATCTAACTGTGCCTAATGGGATGTATGGATCCTGAATTGCGGGGGTGATATGAAACTAAGTGGACCTGAACTGATCTGAACTCACCTAATTGAGCATAAAAGACCTTATTGGATATAACTGAATCTGAATGAATGTACTGTGGTTAGGCATAATTTGATCTGAATAGACCTAACCGGAACTGACTAACTAGGCCGAAATGGATGCGATAAATCAGCCTGAATAGGGCTTGCAGGCCTTGGCGGGACCAAAATAATTATTCATTTTATGAACTTGAACTGATCTGACCAGAGCGGAACTGGACGAGAAGAATATTACTTTGCAAAGCAGACGTGGATTGAAACTACTTGGATCCTCATGGACATGAATTGGCCTAATTTGGGCTTAATTTGAATATTTTGGACCTAAGTGGTCTAAATTGCCCTAATCTGACCTGAAATAGACCAGACATTCGGTTGCATCTATGAACTTGAATGGATGTGATTAATCCAGAATGGTTCCTTAATTCCATCCATCCATCCATTGCCAGACGCCATGTATCCCAAACGGGGTGGTCAAGGGCTTAGAGTTAATTGTTTTACAGGGAGGGGCACTAATCCTCCACCAACCCCACTTGACAAGTAGGGATGCCAACAGCATCTGGTGTTCCCAGACGGTCACCCATCCAAGTACTAACCAGACCCAACGTTGCTTAACTTCGCTGATCGGACGGGAAGCGGTGTACTCAACGCCTTAATTAATTTGACTGAGTCGTACTGTACGTGAAAACTTGAATGATAATATGAATATTAAGCGGCCTCAATTTGCATTAGCAAATGGCTGTGAAGTAGCATTAATAAAAAACAAAAGAAAATGACTGGACCTAATCTGACAAGGCGAGATCTTGATTGCTCACCTTTACTGTAGGTTGGGACGTGGATGCAATGACCGAAAATAGTGGATGGAATGAAACAGTACATTAAATGGTCTTATTTAACCCCTGGGGTGATTTGGTTCTAAATATTTCTTTATGTAATACCGAAGGCTACTTGTATTTCACGTGTTACGCTCATAACATCAGTACCGGCACGTCAAGTCAACGAACGCTCTTCTATACTCGTATTTTACAGCTCACGTTAGGCAAGTCATTTCAGCTGATAACGGACGTTTACTGGCTTATTTATTTTTTTACGTTAAATATTCTTGTCTGAAAGAGCTAAAGACATACTACACAGTGCTACTGTCACTACGATATATTTTCTTATATTTTTTGCATATCTATGACCACCAAACAGACGATTTCATGAAGCTTAGCTAAGACATACATCTGACAATGACCTTATTAATTAAGGTTATAGAGTAGGCAATGCCGTGGGAGAACTATTCCCTTGTCTGAATAAAATTATCAGATATTTCCGGTAGCCTAATAGAAAATCAAAGATCATGGTGGTGAAGTCCTTAAGGTTCACATAACTCTCAGAGTTCCGTGAGGTAAGTAAATAATTAATACATAATTACTGAGTCCAATTAAAAGTTGTGGGGGCCCAGAGCCAACATTTTATGGAGGCCCCCGAAGACTAATGCTGGCAGAGATCAGAAGTATAGACACCCGCTGCTGTATTTTAAGGTATAAATCGTCCATACTGTTCATATATTTGTTTATACAGTGAAGAAGGAACCAAAGACCATGAGCCCGCAAAAAATGTTCCTTCCAAGAGAAAAACACAATACAAGAGAGAGCCATATTCAAGATCCGATCATTTCGAGATGCCTCGACACACTGCGTTTGAAAGAATGGAGATGGTACGATGCAGGAAACACAGACAGAGAGAGGCAGTTCCAGAGTTGACCTGTTGCATAAATGAAGGACTGGGAGTAACGGGTAACTCTTGCATTAGAGAGTTGGACAGAAAAGGGATGAGAGTTTGCTGCTAGACGGGTGCAATGCGCCTGTCGTAGATGTGAAGGAATGCAAGCAGACAGTTCAGAGGAGCAGTGAGCATTGAAGTAGAAGAGTTGAGAGCATTTAGTAGGGATGAAATTATTTCTAGCAGAGCAAAGAACAGACTTAGCACGATTCCGGGCAGAAACGTAAAAAATATGTGATTCAGGGGTGGGTTGGCTCCGGTACCTTTTATAGGCCCTCTCCTTGTTGTGGACAGCAGTAGAACAAGCGTGATTACACCAAGGTTTTTTGTATTAGTCAAAGGATATGAAAAAGGAATGTATGCTTCCATGCCCGAGAGAATAACCTTCGTAATGCGCAACCCACACTCAGATGGTTCCCAGCCATGGAAGCAATAATCATTTCATGGAAAATCAAAGAAGTACTGCCTGAGGGCCTCCCAATCCGCAGCTTCAAAGTGCCACAGACGACGTTTCTTTGGAGGGTCCATAGGCCATACTGGAGCGATAGGACAGGTTAAGGTTATAAGGTTGTGATCTGAGGAGCCCAACGGAAAGAAAAGATTAACAGTGTAAGCAGAAGGATTAGTTGTAAGGAAGAGGTGGAGTATGTTGGAGCTCTGTCCAAGGCGGTCAGGGATATGGTTAGGGTGCTGTACAAGTTGCTCTAGGTCATTAAGGATAGAAAAGATGTAGGCTTGTTCACCAGGTTGGTCAGTGAAAGGAGACGAGAGCCAAAGGTGGTGGTGAACATTGAAGTTTCCTAGAATAGAGATTTCAGAGATAGGAGAAATGGATAGAATGTGTTCCATCGCAGAAGTAAAATAGTTGAAGAATTTTTGATAGTCAGTAGAATTATGGGGTAAGTAAACAGCACAGCTATATGACAGGAAAGCCGAAGCCAGAGTCTAGAGAATTCAGAAGAATCAAGTTCAAAAACGCGAGAGCAAGATAAGTCGTTGCGTACATATACACAACAGCCACCTTTGGCTTTGAAATGAGTATAGAGATAGTAGGAGGATACAGAGCAGGGTTTGCTGTCAGTTGCCTCAGACAGCTGAGTCTTAGTTAGAAAAAGAAAGTGAGTTTTAGAGGAGGAGAGGCGGTGCTCAACAGAGCGAAAGTTAGAGGAAAGGCCACGAATGTTGCAGAACTGAATAAGAAGTGAGTCAGACAGTGGTTCCAGGCACCTCGAGTTGTCACCGGGAGAGGGGCGGAAAATGGTGGCATTTATGGTCCCTCCCCCCCCCATGGGGACTCCGAGGCTGTGTTGTGTAGCCATGATTTTTTGTTTTTATATTTTGGTAAAGGAAGTGTAGTGTGTACTGTGCATGTAGTTTGGTGTAGGTAGTTAGAGAAACTTGTATTGGAGAGCATGCTGGCCTACTCACTGAAAAAGTTCAGGAAAGTGGGATGGTCAGGAACTAGTCCTGAGGGCTGACGAGACGGGAGCTCCAGCTCTCCCTGTCATCAGCTTTCCATCCACCTTGGGAGTACTGCCCTGCTCGAATGGTGCTATAGTCTAGTCCTACAAATGTTTTTTTTTTTTTTTTTTTTTTTGAATAGGTGCGTGAAACTTTACAGATCAGCAATCACTGCTACTTTGAGGGAACCCATATATGTGGGGTACTCAGGGTTAAAGCCCCAGCAGCCTCCCACCCTCTTATGATCCGGCCCTATATATTTATAATGAATGTAATATTGCCTTTAGAGTGACAAATTACAACCTTGATATCAAGGCAATGTACGGTCGAACAAAATTGTTGGTTAGATCAACAGACCTTCAAGGTTCACGGGTTTCAGTGCGATTGTTGCTTGTTTCTCGCATGTTGAAAACAAGAGCGACAATATTTTAAGCCATGGACTTGAGTAAACCTCATTTCATAACGGTAAAGATTAAAGTGACATTAATTATTAATAAAAACTAGAAATTGTTATTCATTGAATAGAGGAGTTCGTAGTCTAAAATTAGACACAGCCATAGTCTATAATCAAAACAATTTGTAGTCTATAATCAAAGAAATTCGTAGTCTATAATCAAAGCAGTTCTCAGTCAATAACTAAGGTACAGTGTTTAGATATGTGATGTGTAGTAAGTTTCCATTATAACATCAGGGTATTTCTAGTATGTAGTCTGAGTACTTCGTTGTTTTTCAGCAGAGCAGTTAGAACTGTGTTATCAGAGACGTTAGCAGTCTATAATCTGGGTATCTGGTTAATCATCTATAATCATAAGTTCGTAGCCAACAGTACAGTCAGGGTAGCTCGTAGACAGTAATTAGAGTATTTCGTACTCTATAATCAGAGAAGTTCGTAGTCAATAATCAGAACAATTTGTAGTATATCAATGGTGTAGTTCGTTGTTTACAATAAGAATGGTTCAATGCGTATAACTGGGGGCGTGTGTACTGGACCATAAGAGAGATTCATCAGCTAATATTTCAGAAATTCCTGCTCGAAATCAGAGAAATTAATAGCGTAAAACTTTCGTAGTCTAAAATTTTAGTTCGTCATATGGAATGTGAAGAAAGCAACTAAGACTGCAACAACAAACTCAGCGCAAGGTCAAATGAAGAATACAGGATCCAGTTTATTTCAACGTTTCGCCTAGGAGAGTTTCTTCAGGAATAACATCAGTGGACAACGCTCCACTCTTTAAATAGTCCCCTGCCTGACTGGTAATCTAAATACAGCAAGTAAACAATCTTACACTACCTGGTTAACCTGGCTGTCAGCTCATTAAGAAGCATGCCAATGGCTTCGCTAACATAAAGAATCCATTATTTTGCTTGATATTACATATATTTCCAGTGAAGGCGGACTCATAATATCTACATTTCATGATACTGTCTACATATTTAATCATTTTAGAATTTTTCCAGTTTGCATTATGGCCTGTGTTAAACATATGTTTCACAGTCGCATTGTTCATAGTGCAACACTTTATGTCATATTAGTGTTCCATCGCTCGTTTCTCTAAACTTCGAAATGTTTCTCCAACATCAACTTTATTACATACTGAACAAAGTACGCTGTAAACTCCTGCCTGCCTTAATTCCTGTCTGCTCTTGTTCTTTTTCAATAAATTGTCCACTGTTACAGAACCTGTTCTCACAATACAGATACCAACCTTATTTAGCAATGGGGAAACATTACTAGCTACTGAGGTATTACGTAACATGATCCTCTTTTCACGTTTATCTCTTCTCTCGTTTCTTGCATGGATATTTTCAACCTTCTTTCTAGCCTTCATGATAAATATAGGGAGGGAGTTTGAGCTCAGTGAAAGCGTTAGAAATATTTTTATGATCCTCCTCTAGATAATGTCTCGAACATATCCTCGAGGCTCGAAGATAATATCCACTGACAATGCATAGTTTAGTCCTGTTATCCGTAGCACAATAAAAATGTACATAATCGTTCTTAGAAGAATTTTTCTGAAAACTTTAAACGTTAGCCTGTTTTCGTCTCATAATAAAAGTACATCAAGGTAAGGCAACCTATTTCATTCTCATATTCTGCCGTAATTTAAACTATTTTCTGCTCTATTTACCTGATTTAAACCCTGCTTAAATCTAACCTACTAGGAACTATCACAAGTACATCGTCTACGTACCTAAGCCAAACTACATCTTTAGGAAGTATGTCGTTAAAGCTGGTAGTTCTAGGTGTTAGAAAAAAAAAATATTAGCTACAACTGGCCTAAGGGGGGATCCCATTGCCCTCTCAACTCTTTGTCTATACTATTAGCTTTAAAAATGAAGCAACAGTTAGAAACACAGAGGTCAAAGAAACTAATAAAACCATTCGCAGGCTCAGATAGATCATCATTTTCAGACACTACATTACTCTGTTCATTAATGGCCTTATCAGCTGGTACATTTGTAAACGAAAGAAAAGCATTCGGAAACCGGATATTAAACACCCGCCAGAATATGCTGTTAGCCCAGTCCAAGATGTAGGCCATATCTTGATACCCTGATGGTCTCATGTTGATCAGTCAAGCCGTTCATGAGATATAATGGTGCTGAAGGCGGGCAGTGTAAACTAATAAACCTTTAGCAGCCATTTTGATAACCTTGACCTTGACCGCGAGTGCCCATTTTCGAACTCGTTCAGGACTTTGGCCATATCTTGATTCACTGAAGGTTTCATGTTGATAACTCAAGCCTTTCATGAGATATAATAGTGCTAAAGGCGGGTGATAAAAACTAGTTGACCTTTGGCGGCTATTTCGGTGACCCTGACCTTGACCCCGAGTACCCATTTTCGAACTCGGCCAATATTTTGGCCATATCTTGATACCCTGAAGGTTTCCTGTTGATAGTTCAAGTCGTTCATGAGATATAAGGGAAACACACACACACACACACACACACACACACACACACACACACACACACAGAAGCAGGCAATAACATTGTTGCTCTGCCTTTTAAAGGCGGGCGATAATAATGAAAAAACATCGATGGTGGTCAGTTGCTTATTTCTCATGCTTAATTTTTTGTATCCTGTTGATTAGATCACCAGAATGCTTAAAGCCATTGCCTCTGATTGTACCAACTTTACCCGAAATTGCTTTAGCTCACATGTCAGCTAGATTATGTAGTAAACTTCGGATTCCAGAAACAAGTGGATGAAGTGGCACGTAAGGTTTATGTAGTATGGAAAGTCCAAACAATATACAGTACATACATATCTATCTATCTATCTATCTATATATCTATATCTATCTATCTATCTATCTATCTATCTATCTATCTATCTATATATATATATATATATATATATATATATATATATATATATATATATATATATATATATATATATGCAGGAGAATGAGTCTTTGGCAGAAGCCACAACAAACTATTCCCACAAGGAGTTTTCGAAAGAATGGCCCTAGTACATTCACTTTCTGTTTCCACAGTGCTTTTGTATTTACTCTCCCTTATCACTTCAGGGATTTCCTGACGTGTTTGGGGGAAAAGGCCTCTCAAAAAGTCCTTTGTCCTCCAGTGGACCGCCGCAAACTGATACTGATGATGACGTTGATGATGTCCTCATATTGACTAGCTTAATCTAATATCCTAACATAATGCCAAACGACCTAGGAATGTTATGGTGGTATCGATGAATCAGCCATTCTACTTTCGGTGCCCATTTCGGCTATATCCAACGGCCTTTTGATAGATACCAGAGGTGTGTATGTGTGTGTGTGTGTGTGTGTGTGTGTGTGTGTGTGTGTGTAATTCAGGATCACTTGATGGTCGTGATTGTCAGCTTTTACCCTCCCGGAAGGGAGCTGAGAGCTCATATAGTCCGATCTAAGGGCAAGGCTGTGACCTTCACACACGCAAACACCCATCCCCTTGCTCTAGGGGGACTGTACCACCCACTTCGTCAGTGAAACTTTTCACAACCTGAGCAAAGCGTGAACTCCCGTCTTCCAAATGACAAGCAAGAACGTTACCACTGAGCCAACAAGCGGTGTGTGTGTGTGTGTGTGTGTGTGTGTGTGTGTGTGTGTGTGTGTGTGTGTGTGTGTGTGTGTGTGTGTGTTGAAGGGGGAGTGTTAAGGAACAGTAATGGTGGAACGAGAGGGATGGGGGCAACTATATTTTCATCTTTAATGGAGATTCATGAAGGTCAGTGTTCTGATAGAATACTCCGATCCTGCACATTATAGCTGAGTAATTATATATATATTTTTTCGAATAAAGATAAATTTTTTGTAATGGGAAACTGTTCAATCGTTGATGATGTAAGCACAAAAATAGTTATTTGAAAATATCTGACAAACATTAAGGCTTAAGTTGACTCGCAGATATTAAGGTAATTATGATAGTGACTTACCGCATCATGTACAGGTGCAGTGGCTCAGGTGAAACACATAGGTGTGCAAAGGCTTCTACACTTTCATGGAAAGAGAAATACACAAGTCAGGCAAAATAGTATACCGAATTTGACAGTGATTATTTTGGGTAACATTATCAATGCATCAATGACTATATATAAATAGGACTTTACAGTACCATTACAGGATGTAAGAAATTTTGATTATGTCAGTGGTAATGACAGTGGGTTTTAATAAAATTACGAGTAACTGACCGTGCTTTAAGGCTTAAGTATGCTCTCTGTTCTGATCAAGATATCAATATAATTTTACATGCAAATTCACATCTGTATGTCATAGTTCATGCTTATGGGAGGACTGATACCGCCATAGTAAATTACTATTGGCATCATCCAGGACTGCAGGAAAGGAAACACATTATTAATTGAGGGACCGAAATATCAAACATGTTCATGCTCATGGCTGACCCTACAGTCACTGAGTGTGCAAATAAAAAAGAACATTAGCTGCATTCAAGAAATAACTAGATTACACACACACACACACAATATATATATATATATATATATATATATATATATATATATATATATATATATATATATATATATATATATATATATATATGAAATTTGAGGTATTCAATCGTTCACATACTGCAGTCACAAGAATCACTTGAAATATTTTAAGAGTAAATGCTCTGTCATGGTACCAACATTTTTTTTTTTTTTTTAATTTCTTAAAATGATATGGATGCTATATGCTACCATCTATTTTTGCGGAAAAAAAAATAATTTGATGCTCCACATTAGCATCATTTTCTGTGGACATTTCTTTAAATTATTTGAATGTTACATGGTAACACCATTTTTTACTGGATATTCTAACATTGTCAAATTGTTACTTGCTACCGTCATTTTTATGTGTGTGGAAATTTTTAAAATTGACTACTTCATTACTATCGACCATCATCATCTTCAATTCTGTCATGTGAAGACGTCCAGGGGGTGGAACGTTGAATCATGCCTGAAGGCCAAAAAGAAATCTCTGTTATATGATTAAAGATTTTCAGTTTTCCCCTTGCTTTCTGACACGATTCATCGTTCCACCCCGTGGATGCCTTCACTTGATCAATGTTAAAAAATTCAATAAATATTAACTGCAGCAAGCAGCATCTTGATCAATATTAGATTTAGCAAAATATTATGGTTCAAATTTACAATGTTGTCAATAACAAAAATTTCCACAAAAACTGATAGCAACGAGTAAGATTTTAAGAGTAATGGAAACGTTACATAAAATTATGTAGCCTCACTCGCTGCCATCATTTTTTGTGGAAGTTTTAAAATGATTTGTTTGACTGTTATTTGTTGCCATAATTTTTTGTGGAAGTTTCTAGTACTGCCAAATTCTTACTACCTACCTTCACTTTTAATGGAAATGTTTACTACTGACCAAATTGTGGCTTCATACCATCGATTTTTAAAATTCTAACTGGACTTGACACATCTGTGGTCTTTGGACACGGATCCTCGTCCAACCTGAAAGTTTCCAACCAGCTATTTAGAGGTGGATCTGCATCCAAACAAAGAAATATTCACCATAAATCAGAAATTGCATCTAACATCCTGAAATTTGGTCTGATATTAGCCTGACTGAATTTCCAGTTCGAGGATGATATTTTCATTCACGGAATATTTTGAAAATGTGACCAAAAACAGTTTTTAAAAAGTGGTATAAACATTCTTATGCACTCCTTCAAATTATACTCGTCATAAGTGTTTTAGCTCTTGCGATATCACTTTATTTTTCCTTTCATCTTATTCTACAAAGTCTCAGCCTTCTAATGTTGCAAAAACAAATCCTCTATTCCAATTATTTGGGGATGAAATAAATTTATCGGAGAAGAAAAATCGAGCACGCTGCAGTGCAGCAGGGAGGGAGAGTGGGATGGGGGCCAAGAGGGAGGGTTCTGCTGGCTGCAGGGGGGTTGGACTAGGAAAGTGTTAAAGGACGCCTTTGGCGGCCTCCACAAGGTGTCGAGTCAATTCCTATTTTCAGTTGAAAGGTAACAGAAATTTGAATTACTCATGCTGTGAGCAATACAGAGTGAAGAATTTTTCCTTATTTTCATCATGCTGGGACACCTGTTCAGAGAGAGAGAGAGAGAGAGAGAGAGAGAGAGAGAGAGATGCAGGATAGTAGTGTTTGCTAATATGCTAAATTAAACTATAGCATTTTAGAATACAATTTTAGGAGTACAAGGAGGGAAGAAGGTGAGGCAAGAGAGTGATAATACAACAAATACTTCACTCCTCTCTCTTCTCTCACGCTGGTAATATCAGTTCCGGACCAAAGACGAATCCATCCCCTTCCAATAAAAGCAAATACTAAATCTGAAGCAAAAAGCAAAAACGATTCATCACTCGGGAACCGATGGCCCGATTGGATTGGAAATTGTTTTATTCTTCAAGTTGGAGAAGTTTAACGGTACCTTGCTCTAACCAAATTGCACTACGTTGCACCGTTTTTGCTGTGTTACGGTAACAAACAAACATATAGAAATCGGATGACTGTAATTCAGATACTGACCAAATAATGCTTGCTGGTAATAATATTCTTTCCTTGGTACTATCATTTTCTTTTTTTTTTAAATTTCTGATATTGTCATATTGTTACTGGCTGACCAAACTGTTACTTTTAATTTGCCACATCACACGGTGGTCGAAACACAAACTCTTACGAGTGTAAGAGGTCACTTTAATACATGAAAACAAGGAAAACCGTAAGGCTATAAATCAAGAGAAAACGTCCACGGGGTGGAACGCTGAGTTGCGCCCGAAGGCAAAGCAAAAACTGTAAATCTGTAATTATCTTATAGTTCTTTCTCTTTGGCCTTCTGGCCCGATTCAGCATTCCATCCCATGGACGCATTCACTTGATAAATCTACGTGCACAATCTTCCTACAGTATTTCTCTTCACCATGCCTGACTCTTTTCATCTCAGTCAGATACACACATTTACAGTATAATAAATCCTTTAATTAAACGGAGCCATGTTTGACTGTCAGCTGCCACGGAACTCATTATCTCCTGCAACATCTAAGGCTTTAATTTTTCTGTGGCTGATTAGGAGGATATTGTTGCTTGTCTGCCCGGACATGAGATGCTGCCAGGACCATTTGTTGCTGCATCTGCGTCTGTGAGTAAATGTCAGCTGAAGCCCCTCTGATGAATACTTGAAAGAGATACGGAGCCAATTTACATTCAGTGATTCGTAACAAAGAGAAATATGGTGAACATAATCCACTCTTATAGTAAGAAAATTTATATAGGAAACAGTTACGGTGGACACTGCCACCATCTTCAGTGGTCAAGACAGATTACCAACAGGCATGTATGTATATCGTATATCTTGACCACTGAAGATGGTAGTAGTGTCCACCGAAACTGGTATATATTATATTCTACGCCTACAAGTGTGGGTTTTATTCACCGTATTTGATTATCACACCAGGGTGATTCAGCCAGTCAAAAGGAAATATTCTGATGATCCCTTCACTATGATGCGCCTTTTTTCAGCAGAATATAATCATTTTGTGGAACAAGACAAAATCAGGGGAAAACAGTTTGTCTTACTAGAGATATATTGGAGAGTAAGAGTGTTATGAGAGACCGATGTTTCCCCTCCACGAAGATACTGTTACAGATCATTATAGGCTATTGAGTGAAGAATTGGGTAATGACAGTGATGAATGATAATGTAAGAATTATGACGATGACTACGCCAATAACATTGATGATTATTGCAATGACGAATATAACACAGACAGAGAATCTAAAGTTGATGACGATGACGATGGTCATGTTCACAATTCGGCTAACGGCAACAAGGACGATGACTACGACAGTGTGTGCACCATGAGAGATACACACCACCTATCAAAAGGGCACACACACACACACACACACACACACACACACACACACACACACACACACACAGCACGATCCATGAACCAAGGCAGAGCAAAGGTAACCTGAGCCGCGTGCCAACTTTCCGTGTGTCTTTTGTTGCCGTTTCCCCTGCCATTCCCTTTCACTTAGTTGTATTGTTCTCATGATCACCCTTTTGGTACTCTAGCATATTTTCACTCCATTTTTACCTTTCCCTTACCCATCGATATACTCTTTATATACTGCAGTATTTCATTCTATATCTGCGTAGTATCCGTGTTCTAATCCCCTATGTAACGCATGGATTCATCACTCATCTACAAATCGACTGTCCAGTCCAGTATGTATTAATCGCTGCACCATCCACGCACTACATCACTCCACTATGTAACCCTCTTAATCCACAATTCCAATGTACATATGTCGCTATCCATACACCGTTCTGTTAAGCACACGCTAACATGTATCATCGTTCATATCCCATTCGACTAAGCACACACCTACCTACAAAAAGTTTCATTAACTAATTTGTCAGAGGTTTCACAAGGAGTTCGGTTGTTTTTGGTTTTATTATTTATATCAATATTAAATACGTGAGGCATGTTTAATAATATGTTCAGCTTATTTCTAATGCTATTATGTTCTGTCTCCATGTTGCAATAGAAACAGTAAACATACACCACTATCCACTTTATACATATACAGCTCCCCTATCCATATACTAAGCCACTTTGTATGTAGGCTGGCGTTAGCTGACCCAAAAAATCTCGATCAGTCTCTTGGGTGAGTCGAAATGTTTCACATAAGGCAAGACCGTCGCTGTGACTGGTGCCTTCTACCACTAAGCCACTGGGCGACTTCAACAAATTCATCCATCGTGCAGTCCGTTATAGCCCCATGAGGAACAGAGGGGTCGCGGCGAGTGTCACCATTTGTTCGATATTCAGTTACAGAAATGTTTCCTGCATTAGCTAGGACTGAACCACGCCCATGCACAGTAGTCCCAGGCACCTCACAAAATAACCGTTAGTGAAGAGGGGGCAGAGTCGTTACAGTAAAAGTCAGTTGAAGTATTAGGCGAACTGAGCTCTCTTGGCCATTACAAAGATTTTCCTCCCTACTGGCGTTTGTTGCTATGAAGTTTTTAGCATTGTAAACCTTCAGTGCACGAAGTTATGCCGAAGTTCATTTAATTAAGATGCAACGTTTCTTACTTTGTAACTGCTGTCTACAGGTAGAGCAGATGTAATTTTTGCAGATGAAGAGATTTCGAGATGCAGGGATTTGGAATCGACTTCACTAACGCCTTCACTACTGCAGTGTTCTCCTAATCCTCCCCAAATCGTCTGACATAAGAAAATATAATGAACGTTTCGGGTTGAAGGGGCTAAATAAAACAGTCTGGCAATACATAGGTAGAATGTGTGTGTGTGTGTGTGTGTGTGTGTGTGTGTGTGTGTGTGAATGTGCCACATTCTGAAACATGTGTCATTTTTGAAAAAGAATATAGACATACCATTTTATGTTAAAAAGAAAATGTTTGAAGCAGCCTTAATGCCAACCAGCTTATATAGCTGTGAGTCCTGGTTCAATGGGAACTTGAGGCCAATGGAAAAATTGTGTAACTGGGGTATTAAACAGCTGCTGGGAGCTCGTATGACGGCGTGCACGGAAGTTTGTTACGTGGAACTCGGGTGCCCGCCACTGAAATCTTTAGTAATAGCAAGGCAGAGGAAGCTTTTCCAGCGACTGTGGGGGGAGGGGAGCGGTGTGCCCGATGACCCGTGGGTGCACGCCGTCAGGCTGACCATGGCGGTTAACACATCAACAAGTAAACACATTAAGAGTTTAATTAATAATTCTATTGATGATGTTAAAGTCTACATTGAATCTTTAAAGCAATCAATTTCTAACTCTACATCTTTTAGAAGGCTAATTTATAATGTGTTGAACCCTACCTTAACAGTTCACGAGATCAATAAATGTCGTGGTAAAAATAGTGAGGTACACAGAATGGCATTTAGTCGGCTCCAGGTAATCAGTCACAATCTGGAATCGGCGTGGACGGGGACGTCTCCCGGTAGCAGAGCGGCTCTGTCCATGTGGTGCTGTGCAAACAGAGTTGCATGTACTGGAGGTGTGTCCACTGACTCAGCACATACGTACAAGATACAACTTTACTTCCTGGAGTCAAATCATTGGTGACGATGCTCAGTTTCCTATTGAGGAGATAATGTATAAGGTCCTTTCCTGTTTTGGCTAGTGTGTACTATAATGTTTATCATAATCTGTGTTATTTAAAGTGTAATTCATTTTGTATGCTCTTATTCTAATCATGATATATCATTGGGATTTTTTTTTTTTTTTTTGTCCGTAAAAAAGGTGATTGGTCAAACTGTAGTTAAGTTACTAATCAGAAGTGTAATGATTTCCATCTTTCATTAAGGCTATATAGATGCATTGATCAACCCTTTAATACTTCGCTTGTTTTGTGGACCATAACTGTTTGCTAATATCTGATGTACTGTTTATCATGCTAAGGTTTATTGTTGCTTGAAATCCTGGATGTGTAACTGGATATTGTGGTCAATAAATACTTACTTACTTAATTACTTACTTATTTACTTACTCTGTGTGTGTGTGTGTGTGTGTGTGTGTGTGTGTGTGTGTGTGTGTGTGTGTGTGTGTGTGTGTGTGTGAGAGAGAGAGAGAGAGAGAGAGAGAGGAGGGGATGAAAAGCGGGAGGAATGAAATAGCGGAATATTTTGCCACAAGAACATTACCGAAAAGATGGAGAGAAAGAAAGAAGAAGGTAAAAATTACTCTAAAAACTATGAAGGGAGCTATACGGAACGGGAAAGAAAGAAAAGACAGGCAAGGTCTATCACTATTCATAAGAAGTAGAGAATGGAAGGGAGAAGGCCTTTTCATTTACAGTACATGCGAATTAAACCTCTCGTTACGATTACGCATTGTGTATTTTTTCCCTGTCGGCAGCCGATATTATTTGTTTAAGAATATACTTCCGAAATGGAGAGGTTACATAAAGGCTTCAATATCTTCCGTCCCATTTAAAGGGTTCTCCTAACAACAGTAATCTGGTACAAAAAAAAGCTAGAGTACCCAAAGATGTTATGTTACTGAAGGGGTTAATGATAAGGTATAAATTCAGTGCCTGTTGATTTACTCTCATGTATATATATTCTGTCTTCCCTGCAATGAGCCTGTTGCAAATCCGTAAGTTTAAATGAGGAAATAAAAAACCTTGCCTCCCATCCAGTCTGCTGCATGTCCTAGAATATGACGGGTGATCGGCAACGAACAAAAACCCGATCTCAGAACATTGTCTCACACAGTGAAGGAAAGCTCACTCTCTCTCTCTCTCTCTCTCTCTCTCTCTCTCTCTCTCTCTCTCTCTCACACACACACACACACACACACACACACACACACACACACATATCCCATCAGCCTCACAGCTGGTACCAAGCCATCTGGCCACCTGCTCAAGTTCCATTACCAGATGATGAACTGTGCAGTATATGACACTGACACCTGCTGCTGAGTAGACCTACATTACCTCTCAAACCCTGGAATACTGGATGTCCAGCATGGAAAAGGAAACATGAACAGTACCTAGCTTGCTGTACAAGTATTTTATTACGTCTAGCTATATATGTATGTATGTATGAATGTTTACGTTGATATGTAATGCCAGTGATGTAGTTAAAAATCTGGTACGAATCGATCATAAACAAAGGAAATAAATTAATAAAAGATTAAATAATACTAATATTAATAATAGTAATTAATGAAATAATAATAATAATTACTATCTATCCATTGCCAGACGCCTTAATCCCGCAAGGGGTGGCCACAAACAAATCACCTCCATGTCGCCCTCTCCCCCGTCAGTTCACTGCCCTGCTTCCAGCTCACACACCTCTCTCTCATATACCTCTCCACTCTATCCCTCCAACTCATCCATGGCTTCCTTCTCCCTCTCCCCCCCTCCACCTCACTCACATACACTCTCCTCGTCAGTCTGTCGCTCTCCATCCTCTCCACATGGCCAAACCACCTCGTTGTGTTTCTCCAAACGCTTCCTATTACATCCATATCCAAACCACAATGCTCCTTCACGTCCTCATTTGTCAGTCTGTCCCTCCATGTGACTCCACGTGCTCCTCTCAAATAACTCATTGCCACTGCTCTCACTCCTGACTTGTGTCCATCCAACATCGTCAAAGATTCACTTCCATACGTTAGAGTTGGTGTCACAATACTGTCATGCAGTAACTTTTTCACTTCCATGCTCACTTCCGTGTTTCTTATCACTGCTTTCAAGGAGCCAGCGACCTTCTTCCTTGTTGTACCCTTTCAAGCACTTTACCCTCTAAACTTCCATTCTTACTCAACACACTACCCAAGTACTTCATTTCCTCCTCATCCAACCTCACCGAACATTCAGTGACTAATTCTCTCGAAGACCAAAACTTTACTCTTCCCTACATTCACCTTTAATTCCGTTTGTTACACACTCTCCCAAACTCATTCACCAAGCATTGCAGCTCCCCATCGTCTCCATTTAACAACACAGTATCATATCCAAACAACAGTAAAGGAGGTTTCCACACACTCCTCTCTCCAACATCAACTGCCCTTCCTTGTATCTTTTTTATAATTCCATCCATATGTAGATTGAACAACCATGGAGACATGACACTTCCCTGTTTCAATCCAACCTTCTAACAGAAAAATTCACTCAGTTCACTGTCCACACACACTGCACCCTCATGCATACTATTCACGGCATTAAACAACTTCCCATTTACTCCATGTATTCTTAATACTTTCCAGAATCCTCGTCTACCCACCCTATCACATGCTTTTTCCAAACCCATGAAGGCCGCATACAAATTCCTTCCCTTCTCTAGAAACTTTCCCACTAAAAACATAAGAATAAATATCTGATCTTCACAACCTAAAACCTCCCTGTTCTTCTCCAACTAATTCCTCTGTTATTTCCCTAACTCTGTCAGTAGGTATCCTGCCATACACTTTTCATATTACACTATAAAGACAAATGCCCCTAAGATTACCACACACTTCTTTTTCCCGTTTTCCTTTGTTCAAGGGAATAATTATACCTGACTTCCAATCCTCCAGGATTTTACCTTCCTCCCAGGGCAATCTGCACATCTTCTACATCCATTCTAGTACTGTCTCTCCCCCATGAATCAGCATTTCACCACACACTCCATCAATTTCTGGGGCTTTCCCTATTTTGACATCCTTCATCGCTTCCACAACTTCCATCTTACTGATTTCTTCCTCTCTTCTCATATCCCACCTTCTCCCAGCCATTTCCCAGGCACTACTTGCATTACTTTCATTCTCTATATTCAACAATTTCTTCCATCTGCTCACTTTTTCTCCCTTCTCCACTAGTAATCTACCATTTTTAGCTTTTATTCCCTGACTAACTACTTTAACACTCTGTCTAACTTTCTTTATCTCTTTCCAGATCATTCCCTTACATTCCCCCCACTTTACACTCAAATTCCTTCGAAATTCCTTATCCACTCTGTTCTTACTCTCTCTTACTAATCTTTTCACCTCTGTCTTCCTATCTATATATAACTCTCTCTTCCGTCTCTCATCTTCCTCCACACCCCTGTTTCTCATACACTCACTCTGCGTTCTTCTTTTGTGCCACAGCCTGTCTCATCGCTTCATTCTGCCATGCTGTTCCTTGCACCCTCTTTCGTTTTCTCCTCATCCCACACACCACCTCACATGCTGCACAGGTTTCTTTTGTGAATGTCTTGCACACACCTTTCACATCCTCCATCTGCTCGAAATGAAATATACCCAATCACTCTTCCACTTCCCTTTTATATTCTGTCCTTTTTCCTTCCTTTTGTAACCTTTCCGCCCTCCTTGTATGAACTATTTCCTTCTGTCCTTCCCTTCTTCTATTCCTCAATTTCATTTGAACCTTGATTTTCAATTCCACTAAGTGGTGGTCAGAAAGTCCACTCCCCCAACCTCTATATCCTCTTGCTTCCATTACACACCATCTCATTCTATCATCCACACACATAATCAGTCAATGCCTTCCTTTCATTCAGTTTGCAACCCACCCTTCTGATCACTCGCTACATACAGTATACCTGTGATCATTTTGTGTCTAATGAGTGTACTGGCTATCACCAACCCCCTCCTGGCACAAATATCCACTAGAGCACTGGCATTCTCATCCACTGCAGCAGGCACTCCCCACTCACCAACAACTTCATCCACTTTCACATTCCCTACTTTTCCATGCATATCTCCAGTCAAAAACATTCATTCCTTTTAAACTTCTCCATGGACACTTCCACATTTGTCCAGAACTTTTCTTTCTTCTTGCACTATCTTGCAGTGGCACATACTCACACACTATCGCCCACATGCGTATTAAAACTTTCCATCTTTCCTACACAATCCTTGAGCCAACTGATCCATACTCTCTTATATTCTCCTTCGATCTCTTGCACACAACAATACGCACTCCTTTTGCCCTCTCATTCTCACCCACCCCCGTGCATATACCACATCCATACTCCCATTCTCTCACACTCTCACCACTTCATTTAGTTTCAGTTACTCTACATACATCCACTTTTGCACCCTCAAGCACCTGGACAATCTGTCTTTCACTTCGTCATTTGGACCCCTTACATTCCATGTCACAATCCATACCATGTCCTTTATTCGGTCCTTAGTCGTCACCCGTTGATCAGTCCTGGTCCACTGCTTCTTGTTCATATTTTTAGATAGTTGTTTTCCAGGGGGGAGGGGGGCACTAACCCTCCGCCAACGCACTTGGTGTCACATAGGGAACACGTGTTGGTTGCTTATAAGGTTACCACCCAGCGTTGTCAATGATTTCTTGGATCACAGGAAATCCATTGGCTTGCCACTCAGTGTCGAGCCACCCTAAAAACAGAGTACCGCTACACTAAGTAGGTGGATGATGGGCGCCACCACCTACCACTAAGTAATAATAACTAACAAAATTAATAATGATGATAAAAATTAAATAATAATAATTATAATTGTAATTTATAATAATAATAATAATAATAATTACTAAGACCCAATAAAATTGTTAAAAATCAATTTTCATAATGAAAACCTTCCACAGCCTTTTGCCCATGTTACCTTAGGTCATCACAGTCTATAAGTCCACCAAGTTTGGTAACTGTAGCTTTAATTCTTTATAAAAAGAAATTAAGTGACATCCTGAATATGTGGAATAGTTCAAAATTTTTAGCAAAGGCGATTTCAGAGAATAATCATCCGATTGGAACCATACTGTACTCCCTGCCATCCTCTGTCCGCCTCAGGGCTAGTTTGTAATTAAATGTCAGCTTCCTGCAGTAGCTCGAACAATTCTTGAGATAACGTGGTTGACTCACTTTCCTGTATTCCTGATAAAATCCCGAGATCGGGCTGACAGACTGCCACCATATTTGGCCAAAAGAAGCCAACAGTTGTCCAAATAAGTGGACCACGTTTGAAGGCTCTAGGTCAAACATCCTTTGAAATACCACAATTTTTAAATAAGAAATAATAATAATAAGAAGAAAATATATATAAATAAATAAATAAATAATATTAATAATGATAATAATGATAATAATAATAATAATAATAATAATAAATTTAATAATAATAACTATAATAATCAGATTGTTTCAGCTATCTATCTACCTATCTATCTATAGCTCAACGCCCTAATCCGGCAAAGGGTGGCTGCAGACAAAAAGCAGACAAATTTGTTTCATACCATTCATAAAGGCTGAAACATGCTTTTATGCGTTGGCCTTTGTCACTTAATGGCGCTCTCCACACTGCTCGATCTCTGGCAGCCTCCGTATTCGGTCCCTTATTCCAGGGGTCACACCCTATGACCCTGTCCCAGGTCTTTTTCAGTCTGCCTCCCACAACCCTACCCCAGACGTTCACACTTCTCACTTTCTGCACCCAATTGTCATCCTCCATCCTCATCACATGCCCAAACCATCTCAGTTTACCCATCCTTATCAGAACACCATTTCACATCCCAGCCTTCTTCTTAACTCTTCAGTTGTAAACGTAGTCCCTCAGGCCTCGCATTCAAGGACGCACTACACAGCCATGCAATTATTGCAATTTCTGTATGCTTGAGCATACAAATTTTCTCTTCTTCATTATCTTGGTCTAACTAACATACAGCATTACACTCCTAACACATGCTGCACACAAAAATCTCTTAGCACGGAGAGAGAGCCCTTTCAGTATCAGGAGAAGCAACGGCTTCTTGAACTTCTTCCAGTCACCCCTTGCCCTAGTCATAAAGCTAGCTCCAGCACGACCTCAAGCACATAACATGTCCCCCAAATAGCAAAAGTTCCACACACTCAAGAGACTCAGCAGCAAGATCAGTCATTTCACACTTGATGTCTACTTGCTCTCTCCGATACAAGACACACAAGAAATTAGCATTATCTTGCATTCTACCTGTAATACCACTCCATATCTTATGCACCTACTTATCATAAGTATAAATAAATGCTTTACTTGCATTTACTCTCAAACCCCTCTGTCCCATTCCATCTCTCCACTTCATAAATATTGCCACCGCCTCCCTGTTGTTTACACCACCAAGTCATCAGCATACAACATCTCCCACGGGAGGCCATTTCTGAAGTCCGTGAGAAATCCAAGCGTCATAACGAACAATATGAGGGCTCAAACTGACCCCTGATGCAAACCAACATTCACAGAAATCTCATCACTCAAATCTCCATTCACTATCACCTGGGTGCGAGCACCCACATATATAGCCAAAACCACTCTAATTAGCTACTCATCTATCCTACCTTTGTCATTGCTCAGTTCACCACCTCCCTAGGGGCTCTGTCAAAGGACTCCAGATCAACAAAAAAGCACAACTCCCTTTTTATTTTTCCTATATATTTTTCTTAAGACACCAGACAGTGAATATGGCGTTAGTGGTCCCTTTGCCTGGTGTGAATCCAATCTGCATCTCATCAATACTTACTCTTTCCCTAATCATACCTTATACGACTCTGAATTAACTTCATTAACTGATCCGAAAACGTTATACCTCTAATTTCCTCTTTCCATGGCATCGCCCTCCCTCTTGTTCACATTTACAATCATATAACAGTAATAATAACAACAGTAACAGAAGTAGCAACAGAAACAGCAACTGCAGCAACGAAAACTCATTGTTATCATCATCATCATCATCATCTTTACTCTCTTCCCTTACTCATTCGGTAGCAGAGATCCAAGAAAAATACGAAATGATGAAAACTGTCATCAACGTGGCCAGCAAAAATGGGCCACACTTCCTTTTCCTTATTATTCAATACTTCAAAATTCTTGGCTCCAGTTCACAGATCAAATTATCCACACAAAAATTTCACTTAATAATATGACAGAACCAGTCCGTTTGCGTGAAGCAGTTAAAAACAACTGGAATTGGATATAATAAACTTTTAATCAATAAGCAGAGTGAAAATTTATGGACGCTATTGTTTTTCGGTACAAAAACGAATTCTATACTGATGATAATAATGATGCTGATGCTGATGATGATGATGACTGCCATCATGGCGAGAATGGTGGCGACGGAAATTACGAGGACGAGAAGGACGTCGACGATGATGATGGTGATTATGCATATAGCCTACCAGATGTTCGCACAGAACAAGGAAGTGTCAACATAAAGAAGGTATGAAAGCATATGTCGGTAGAGGGCAAGGTTTTATTCAGTTCAATAAAATATGTCAGGATGAAAACATTTCAAAAGGCTGATGTTGGTAATGGAATACAGTCGGGAACAAAGGTTCTTGTATTTTACGTCTATTACTTCCTATTTGTCACTGTTGGTTAGCATTCCTAAGCTGATAGACGTTAGCTATAGTTCTCTATGCAAAGGTAATTCTTTTTTATGTTATGTCTCAGGGAGGAGAGTGACAGACATGAACTAAGTGTGAAGTAGAGGCAGTGGAAGAGCAAATGAAAATCTGAGCTTGACTGTACACACCTGTAACCCTGTGACTGTTCGTACAGTTGCGTACTTTATTCAGTCAGTCACCGAATCATTTTGTTCATATGAGGTGAATCCTAGCCAACCCTAATGATCAAACCTAATGTAACCTAACAAGCTAACCTATTACGACTTTGTTCAGCAGAGATAAATCCTAATTATAAACTAATGAAATCTAACCTAACTTAAAATAACTTAAACGAAATTCTATTTTGTGCACCAGAAATCAATAATTTCTTACTTTCATCTAACATAAACTAACCTAACCTATAATTTCCAGGGTAAAAGGAATTCATTTGAGGGACATTGACGGAACGTGCATGGAGTAATTGGCTCCCCTAAGTTAATCCAGATAATTATTCTGTGTGGTAATGTTATACCAATGAACTGTGTATAATCATACCTGCATAAATAAAGTGGGAGGGTTGACGAGCGCAGCCATGTGTTCCGGACCCCGATTCTCTTATGACTGAGGCCAGGTACGACACACACACACCCCTCAGGTTGATACAGTCAGGGGGAAAAAAATCGCCCTACATTCACATGTATAGTGGAAAGGGCAATTTTGAAAGTTTTAAATATAAGTGAATGGACGTGTGGGTCATTTCACTGGGGACTGTGTTGATAGTTCTACTTTGCACCTTCTCTCTCGTTTTACTAGATCTCCGTCCCATTTACGACTGGGAAATGATGTTAGGAGGAGACATGGTTAATGCATTCAGTCCAAGTATGTTAATTACACGCACCCCCACCCCCACCCACCCACCCACCCACACACATACACACACACACACATACAGCATATATATATATATATATATATATATATATATATATATATATATATATACAGTATATATATATATATATATATATATATATATATATATATATATATATATATATATATATATATATATATATATATATATATATATATATATATATATATATATATATATATATATATATATATATATATCCATCCATTATCCAATCTTACATTGCCCCATGAGGAGCTCAGGTGCCCGGGGCTAGGCAGTTCGTCTCGACATTTAAGATGAGAGTGACCAGCCTCACTCATCCCTGAGTGGCACTACCTGAGCAATCAACCCCAACAACCCCTTGGATAAAAACCTTCACCGGCTCAATCCGAATGGAGCGCAGTTATTACCCACTAAACCACTAGGCGCCAAAATTTGGTTATATGGTTACCACCCAGCGTAGTAAATGGTTTCCTGGTGTACAGGAAACCATTTGGCATGTCACTCAGTGTAGAGTCACCCACAGACAGAAGGAAGAAGGAAAAAATGAAGGAAAGAAAGACAGAGGAGGGAGTGTAAAGTTACCCGTAGGCAGAAGGACAAGGAAAGAATGAAGGAAAGAAAGACAGAAGAGGATGGAAGGAAAGAAGGATGGAGGAGAGGAAAGGGCAGACACCCGACAGCAGCACTACATCGAGTGAGTGAATGTTGAGCGCCCCACCTACCACATATCTATATCTATATATATATATATATATATATATATATATATATATATATATATATATATATATATATATGTATATATATATGGAGCCTCTGTGGTACAGAGGTAAATATATATATATATATATATATATATATATATGGAGCCTCTGTGGTACAGAGGTAAAGTGTGATTTTTCGTACACTGAAGAACGAGGGTTCGCTCCCCGCCAGGGTAATAAACTTTGGGAGCGTTTTTCTGGCCAAGTACTGCTTGGCGGACTTCAGGGGTGCTGTGGTTGAACCAGTGTCGCATACTACAAAGTATGCTTGTACCCAGTTGGCTTGCACGGGCCGATTACACTTGGTTCACAGACTACACACATATCCAAAGCCACTACAACACTACGGTTACACTTACAAGCTCTTCTTACTCTACAATACATTCAATCTCTACCAGACAGCCTAAGCCACTTGGTAGAGATACATTGGCTGTATCGTCCCCACTTCGGTAGGGATAGGCCGATCCTGCAGCGGACACTCGAACGGCTGATGGGATAAGATTTATATATATATATATATATATATATATATATATATATACCGTATCTCTCAACATTTCTCAGCTGAGGAGAGATTTCTTGTACTGAAACGGTAATTAAGTTTTTCTCACCATTCTAGCTCGGATAGTTTCAAGCGGGCAAGATTCGCCTGAAGGTATCATGAAAAAATTAAAAAGGCACAGTAATCACGGAGTAAAGATAAACTAAAATTATGATGGAACAAAGTTTGGATGTACGAAGTCTAGGCTGGAATAAGGTGAAGGAGAAAAGAAAAATGTTTTGATTATTCGTAACACAGAAATTGTTAGGAAGAAAGAAGGTTAGCAAATCAGATTAGAATGGTAAATGTATAATATGCAATAAGATGATGATGATGATGATGATGATAGCAACAACAATACACTATATCACATCAGCATACCTAATGCTTTCTACCTAAAGACTGAAGAAAAAAACCGTCGACGATATTTTTCTGAAACAAATAAATTCACTTGTGTCCTTGAACGGTCCGGATATTGTAAAACTGGAAGAGCTGACAGAGTGTGAGTGAAAGCCGTCAGCTTTTGGAGCGGGGATCGATGGCCTTCTAAATTAAATTCAGTTCAGTTACTGGTTGCTGTGATGACTTTGTACAGCCAACTGCTGTGTCCGTTCTCCTCTCCTGTCTCTTCCCCACGGCTGGACTTATAGACTCTTTAATATGTGTCTTTGAACTGAGGTGCATAGTATCACCGATCTGTGGGTGATAAGTATCATTGTCCACTACATCTCATTTAAGCATGTCTGACTCCAGTGATGACAGTGGCAGAAGTAAATTGCGTATTGTAATTGACTATACACAGCTGTGCGGTTTTATAGTACGATTATTTCCGAACCTTTCTTCTTGTTCTCGTGTTCATGGATACGCCTTACTAACTGAATTTTAACAAACGTATTTACACCCGTTTGTACTATAATCTAATTATATGCAAAATACCTTTTGCTAAAGCTGTGAAAGTGTTTTCTGGAATCTGCTTTTCATCGCTTGTATCTGTTCAACATTCTCAAGCGCGAGTGACTCAAGCTCATCTTATTAAAACCCTATGATGTTACTGGAAAACCCGGATGATAGGTAGGTGGCAGCAAGAGGAAGAAATATAAATGTCAGGATTAATGCACAAAAAAGAGCAACAATAGCAGACAGCTGTATGGAAGTTATAATATGAATTAACAATAGCAGACAGTTGTATGGAAGTTATATTATGAATTATTTGTAGTGTCATGGGCAAAGGTTCACAAAACTTCCCCTGCTAGCGTTGTTTCCTGCCTCCCACATTTCTCAATCATTCCTAAACGTCCGAGTGCTCCTTTCTTTCCCATACACTCTTCTGTGAGCTTCGTATTGCTATGGGAACAAAATCCACATGGCACCTCCCATCACCACAACAGGCAGAGAATGTCGGCGAAATCCTTATATTATCGTACGTAAGTAGGTTATTTTAATGAAGATCATAGGCAAACATCAAATAGAATGGAATATAGCCTTATTTAAAACATGTAAAAATGAAAGCCGCAGATAATGAAAACGTTTCGCATAAATTCCGTAAGTCCGGAATTGCCCCACTCCGCCAATACATCAATCGTGACAGGCTGTCATTTATGGCGTCCTGGATATCTCGTGAGAATGTAAAATCCGTCTGATGTTAACGGACACAAAATTTACAGATGGTAGAGGAATAACTTTGAGCCACTTAACACAATTGCAGCGTTGGTAAGCGTGGTGGGGTTACCAAGATCTAAGCAGCTTGTTGTGCGGCTCACTAAGCTCCTTGATATGGTGTGGACACTCCTGCCAGACGATGATGCGGGCAGGCAAAGTGAGACATGTGTGAGACATGCAGAGAGAAGTGAGGAGGATGCGAGCTAGGAAGAATGTGAGGCACGGAAAGTGTGAGCCAGGGAGGGTGTAAGAGAGGGAAAAGTGTGCGGTACGGGGGGTGTAAAGGAAGGAAAAGTGTGAGGCAAGGAAAGTTTGATAGGAAAGAAAACAGTGAAGGTATGCAGCAGAGAGGGAGGAAGGCAAGATAATAAATCATCGCGTAAAATTCTCACCTAAAGAATAATCTTTATTGCTTTGTGATGCACCCTCCCGAGTTAGTCATCGTCCACAGTAAGGTTCAGGGACCAGTGCTGCGCACAGCACTCGGCATGTAAAACTCAGAGATAAAGTTTGGAGATTTATGATCAAATTTCCTAAGACATAAGCCATCCAATCTGTTTTCCTTTATGCTGGCTGCAGTGCACTGTTTTGAGTTTTGTGGTTGTTCTAATAATTTTTCATAGATACTTCTCATCCCTTTCTGTCAGCGAGGTATTGAACATGCGGTATTCGTATTTAATGTTTTCTTCGCCAAAGTTCATTGCTTTACATTCACCTACATCCAGTTTCATCTGCAATTTCTCACCCCAATGTATGAACTTCTCAAGGTTGTTTATTATACATTCACATTCTGCTTTTGTAATTACTCTTCCTCCAAACCTCAATCTTCGAGTCATATCCAAATTTCGCTACCTTAGAAACTACTCAGTTTACAAGACCGCTAAGTTAAATAATGAAAAGAACTGGTCTTAGAACTGACCCTTGAGGAGCTCCGCTTGTTAATTGTAGCCAATCTGATGCCTCACTAAAGGTGCTTGCGATTCATTAACCAACCACTAATCAATGAATTTAATGTTAGAGAGGCCGTGCGAGTTTAGTTTCCAAGTAGTCGTAGATGGGGGACCTATTTAATGCTTTTTGGAATTTTAGGTAGATGACATTCTATGGCTACGCCGTTGCAACCCTCCATCTTACGAAGCACATGCCCCTCACCTCCCTGCACATCTAGCCAAGCGCATAACACCCCCCGCCTCTGTACGCAATGACATTAGATCTTAAAAAGATGACAGAAAATCATCATCATCATCATCATCATCATCATCATCATCATCATCACCAACTCAACTGCCACCACCACCATTATCTTCATCATCATTATCAACATCCAATAAACCATCGTCACTACCATCATCACCATTGTATCATCATCATCATCTATTCTGCCACCACCACCATCATCATCATCATCTCGACTACCACCACCATCCATCATCATCTCAGCGAACACTACTTCTACCATCATCATCATCAACATCATCAACTATCACCACCACTATCATCTTCATCATCATCAACTATCACAACCACTATCATCATCATCATCATCATTTACCACCATCATCATCATTACCACCATCGACAACAACAACACTACCATCATCCTCATAATCACTATCGTATCATCTCAATTACTATCATCATCATCATCATCATTATCATTTACCACCATCATTATCATTACCAACATCAATAACAACAACACTACCATCATCATCATAACCACTGTTATATCAACTCAACTACTATCATCATCATCATCATCATCATCACCACCACCACCATCATCATCGTTGCAACTCTCCATCTGACCAAGTACATACCCCCAACTTCCCTTCACATCTGACCAAGAGCAGAAAGCCCCCCCCCCCAGTACAACAGAGACATTAAAACTTAATAATTTCAGTAATTTATCCATGGTAAACATAACCAGATTTTTTCAGATTCTTAGTGCTGGGCACATTAAAATATCTGAAAATTTTATTTTTACTTTTGAATTATTAAAAAAAAAAAAAAATAAAGACACAACATTCCTCCAATCAAAAGGCACTAGCTCACTATAAGTTGCATAAGTATGTGAAAATTTCATGACTTTACTTAATATTTTCTGATTTTTGCTCAGGAAAGGAAATACCTACGTCTTTTTACTTTTTCATTATTTCCAAGAAAACTACTAAAGACACAGCGTTCTATGTATCAAAAGGCACCGGTTCACCATAAGACACATAACTACGCCCAATTTCATGGCTTTATAGTTAATACTTTCTGAGATTTGCTCCGGAAGGCCACAACTCTACGGACGAACACCAGTGATAAGATTACCTCCTCTGACTTTGTCAGGTGGAAGGTAAAAATTAATTCAAGTAGATTTGCAAGACATGTCCTACCATAGTGACGCCCGTGCTTACCATCAACTATAATGTTATGCTTGTTGAAGAATAAAGTAATTTTATCCACACTTTTTTTTTTATCTAGTAATGACCTCTAGGCTATTTTTTTTTTTTTTAAGGTAGATGATACATTTGCAAGCTTCCACTGATTAGGTACTATACAATCATTTTTCTTTTTTTTATGTTTCCGACTTTGGGCAAAGACTTCAGGCTCTATCCCCAGGGCTTATCCTCCAGGCCTAGTAGCCTAGTCCTCCTACCTCTCCACATGTCACCACTTCAGCACTAACACCCACCATCCACACTGAATACATGCTAGGGCTTTCTTATACAGGACTGGTGTACTTGAATTAGTGGGAGTATTTTTATGACATGTTGGTGGCTCTTCTGGTATATCAGTAGTCTACTTTTTATGAAATTCAAATCCATAAACTGTTCCCTGCCCCAGCGGGGATTTGAACTGGGGTCCGTTAGGACTGCAGGCCACCTCTCTACCTTTTGTGCCACGGCTCAAACTTGCAGAATGTCATGAGATATGTAATCTGGCTAGATGGTTTATTTGGACTGATTTTCTGAAAGTAGTTTAAAATCATACCCTGTAACTTCAATGATTAATAACACTATTTTATAAATTTAAACTTTTTATCTAGTTCAGGAACAAGAATGGGTGATTCGGGATAAACTGACAATGCTGATTACATTTATGTTTTTGCTTTTACACTGTCATGCACAGATTTTCTGAAACTGAGCCTTGAAAAATATCTTTCACTCGTCAAGGATCAATATTCTCCTATTGCCTTGTTATACAGCAAATACTTTTTTTTAAATAGAGAAATTTTAATTGGGATGCAAAAGTAATATGCAGAAACAAATCAAATGCATTGTTCCACCGCTGTATAGTTTTGCTGTGAATACAGGTACTCATAGTCTGTTTTTTCATTATTACTTTTGCACTTTATATCAGTTTCCCGATTCAGCGTCCAACAATAGTCCACCATCACACTAGAGCCAATTCTACCTTCATTTCTTTGTTCCATTACCGCAAATATCCTGGTGAAAACGTTCACCCTGTTCATCACTAACATCATCCAAGCTTGTTGGAAAAAAAAAAATGTAAGAAGAAAATGGATTTTAAGGGACATGGGCATCCAAGTTCATGGTACGCTACCAGGAGCTCTTCAACTATTGCCAAGTAATCTTCACTGTGATGGCTCCACAGAAAACCAACACAAATTTTCTTAACCATAGAATGCAAACATCAGTTCTGAAACATTACAGCAAACCATGGGAGAATTTTACCCAATCTTAGGAAATTAATAAAAAATACACTCAACCTCTTTTGAATCCGAAAACACATTATGAAAACACAATCCAAACATTTTTTTTACATGCAAAAAAACCACACAGTATCAAAAAATAAAGTGACATGCAATTAAAAAAAAAAGTACAAAAAAGGACCATCACTTTACTTTCAAACCTATAACAGTAAATATTGCCTCAAAGGACATTAGTTTTGGTCAAGATTATCATTGGTCCCTGGAGATTCAAGCTGGGTGTGTCACTTCTCTTACAAATCACCCTTGCTTGAAAATATCATGGAAAAAAAAATATATATTGCCTGCATTGCTAATGCTGGGTAAATTCCCTTCAATCCCCCAAAACGAGGGGAAATATGAGAGAGAGAAAAAGTGCACTACCTATCATTGCAAGAGACTAGGATGACCTGAGAACTTGTGGAAGGACAGCTGCGTACCCTTCCTTATCATGCGGTAAACATGGAAAAGATAAGATGCTGGGGGAAATTTACCCGACGTTAGCATCTTAGGGTTAGGAGACCTTCAAGTCCTAAGTTCGTTTGCCTCGAGGGTTGCATCAAACTGTCTTTCATCAGGCTACGAATTTGTGGGGCAGTGAAAATGCCTTCCTTCAACTTGGCATTTGCTAATCTTAGGGAAGACTTCCTTCAGGTGTGAAAAACCTGCACCTGTCTTCTCCAAGGTTTTGATGAAGATTTTCATCAGGCCTAACTTTATGTGTGGAGGCAGAAGTATGATATTTTCCGCTTGGAAGAGTGGTTCGGTCTATACATTGTATACGCCAGCTTCATAGGAACTTCAGAGAGGCCAATCATGCTGGATGTAGTGCTACTGTTTATGACCCATAAACACAGGAAACAAAAGTATTTCGTGAAACCTCGTAGTCCAAGCAGTAAGGCTGCTCCTTTCAAATTGCTGCAGATTTTCCACTGGAATTTGTCATGCTAAGTAAAAATGAGGAGTTTTGGCCTCATTTTGTTTGTTTCCTTCATTTCAGGAGCTAAAATGAGTGGTATACTGGATAAAATGTTCCGATTGTGGAGGAGAACAGCCTTCAGACCTAATTTCCTGGAGTCAATAAAAAGGCGCCATTCGTCAGGACCATGAATCCTTCCCAAGGCTTCGAACAGACCTGCCACAGTAGCATACTCCATCTGACTTGAAAAAACATTGCAAATTTGGGGGGTGCTTCCTGAAACTCATCACCTTTGTGTCTGAATGGAACAACTTCCATTCTTGCAGTCTCGAAGAGAGTAGTTCTAACCATTGTGTCGATAAATTTAGGTCACATACAAGATCATTAAGGTCGCCTTGTGTGACTAGACAGAGTATATACTTTGCCAGACGGCTGATATTCAAAGTCAGAATCAGGGGTAGCTGCTTCAGATGCTTCCCCATGTTCATTCTTATCTGATGTATGGAATGCACATTTATTGGTTGGTGGTCATGGAATGGAAAGGTCCTCAGTGTGATTGACTGATCTTAATGCAGATAGTAAATTAGTTTTTTTTTTTTTTCTTTTTAAATAGAAAATTCCGCAACTTTTGTCATGAAAAAGTAGCAATGTGTTGTGCAATCAGTAGGTTCTGTGCACACCATGAGAACTGCAAAAGGTATCCTTGTTTTCCTTCCTGCTAGCCATTCGTAGACAGAGTTGGAACAAGTCACGCAGCAGATTTGGGGTGCCCTTTTTTGTCTTGGTCACCAGTCTTAACGCCAAAATAATGTACATAAACTGTATTTACAAAGGACGTGATCTTCCATATTTGCTCCTTTTGAGTGAAACTTCCACATGTATAACAGAAAGCTTTAGGATCATTCACACATCCGCAAGGCATTGTTAACCCATACATCAGAAATAAGAGTTTTATTAGAGGTTCCCCCACACACCAGCCATGAGCCGATACATATCTAGCACAGCTCGGATTATACCCTTGACCTTGACTTACTCTCACTAATTTCGAACTCGTTCGAAATTTACATCCCTACTACAAACCTGTAAAATTTTGTGATGATATCTGGAGCGGTTGTAAAGTTATTGTGGTAACAGACACGCAGACCTTGACCTACTTTCACCATTTTCGAACTCGTAGGAGACTTTCAACCCTACTACACACCTGTAAAATTTTGTGACGACATCTCGAGCAGTTGTGAAGTTGTCGTCCTAACAGACACACAGACACAGACAGACAGACAAACTGAAAATAATACTTGTAGAAGATTTTCATCCCTATTACACACCTGTAAAATTTTGTGATGATATCTTGAGCAGTTGCATAGTTTTCATGGTAACAGGCAGACAGACCTTGACCTACTTTCACGAATTTCGAACTTTTTATCGCTTTTTTTCCCAACTACACAACTGTAAACCTTTTTGGTGATATCTTCAGTGGTTGCGAAGCTATCACACACAGACATACACACACACACACACACACACACACACACACACACACACACACACGGAAAGCAATACCAGCTCTGCTCTCGCGGCTGGAAACTAGTGGCCCCCCCATGAAAAGAATCACACCAGCCGCGAGCCGATACATATCTGGTGCGGCTCGTAACAAGGGTGTCCACAGGATTTTTTGTAAACGGGGGCAAAATAAAAGAAATTATACATATATGTGCGGCTATAATATATCAAAATACATACACTCCAGATAGGAATAGGCATATACTTACATGCGTTATATGCTTTGCACCAAATGCAGAAAGTGACAGAATGCTTGAATCGATTCAAATCACTCAACCATCCTTGAACAAGAGCTGAAACACACTTTGGAATTCCAAGGGGGGAGACAACTGCCCCACCTTGCCCCCCCCTCCGGACGTCCATGGCTCCGAATATGACCTTGACCTTGCTCTACTTTCACCAATTTGGAACTCTTTATCAGATTTTCATCAGTACTACAAACCTGTAAAATTTTATGGTATCTAGAACGGTTGTGAAGTTATCGTAGTATCAGACACACAGACCATAACCTACTTTCACCAATTTCGAACTTATAGGAGATACTCATCCCTACTACACACCTGTAAAATTTTGTGATGATATCTTGAGTAGTTGCGAAGTTATCGTGCTAACAGCAACACAGCCAGACAGGACAGACAGAATAAATGAAACCAATACCAGCTTTACTATCGCGGCTGGTTATTAAGCATAATGAATTTACATAGACATGGATTAGACAGTGTATGTAGACAGCAGGCAATGTATATGTTAGATATTAGACGCTATTATATACTGTATATATATAAATACATATATATATAAATACATATATATATATATATATATATATATATATATATATATATATATATATATATATATATATATATATATATATAATGCCAAGGTAATAATGTTGATAAATGGATGTTTCCTATTGGCATTATATATATATATATATATATATAGATAGATAGATAGATAGATAGATAGATATATAGATAGATAGATAGATAGATAGATAGATAGATTTATATATATATAATGCCAATAGCAAACATCCATTTATCAACATTACTACCTTAGTTGTATCCATTATCAGACAAGTATCCACAAAGTTCAACCCCTTATAACCTCGTATATTGGTGTGACCAGTGGTTCCTTTACACGTCCTCCAAACTGACATACTGTTAATCTAACATACAGTAGCGAAGCGGGCTGGAAGGGACGAATTTAGTGTTCTGTTCCAGCTTATGCCATCATGATATCATTCAGCTATTTTAAGAAACTATAAATGCTAAAAGCAGTAACAATCGGACCATATCAAGGAACGTAAGAGAAACAAGAGAAAACAAATTAATTTTAAGGCTAGGAGAAGGCCATCTAAACAAAAAGAAACGTGGGTAGGGGTAAACGAAGAAATAGAGTCGCCTGCAGGCAGCTAGAATACTCTGGGTAAATCGGTCACCTCTAAAAACGAACACAAATGAAAAGCTATCGACTAGAATGCAGAACACGATAAAAGTATGTAGAGAAAATGGCAGGTAACAACAACGAGGATAAAAGAGGAAGTACATTAATCTGTAAGTTGCAAGAATGATGAGAGCAAAGGAATAACAGGCTATTCAAAACACACACACACACACACACACACACACACACACACACACACACACACACACACACACACACACACACACACAAATGAGAAGCTACATACCAGGTTATAGAGCGGAAGAAAAACATGTAAATAAAAGGGGTGTTGCAGCTCATGATTCATTCTGCCACACAGGACATTTATCAAACACTCTTTCTTAGGGTCGAGCTTGTGTATTAGTTACAAGGGCATCTTGTGAGTGAGAGGATCACCACGTCGTGTGACATAGTGACAGAGTATAGTGAGATGAATGTGTGTGCGAGTTCGTGCCTTTATTATATAAGGGTATTCTCTTCTGGGTGTCAACAATCACTTAACAGCCAGTGGTGGGCGAAACCTGCTAATCACTTACGAGAGACAGCAGTCACTTGACTGCCGGTGGTGAACTTAACTACCGGAGGAAGTTTTAACCCACTTGTCAACCGGTTTGCCAAAGTTAATCCGGGTTTGGGGGGATTGTTCGCTCGAGCAACTGTCACGGGGGGAGGGGGATATAGTATAAATTGTCGCCAGTTGTCACGGTCGGAAAAGGAATACAGCATTTTGAATGTCTCCACTACTTATGGGAGAAATAGGAAAGTCGCCTCTGACACGAGGTCTGTCGACTTCTGCAGTTAAAGCAGTAAGTTTTACTTTATTCTGGCTTATGGAGCCAGTTCTCCAAGGACGAGAAATTTATAGTTACTTTATAAACTTTCTCTTCAACAGTACACAGCAAGAATAATCACTCACGAATGCTGAATCATTAATACTGCTGGCCTCTCCGAGAAAGAATGACCCTTGTCCTCTGACAATTAGTAACTATTATTACCATTGACCTTAGCAATAGCGAACAGATTCTTGTTGATCCTAACTACTTGCTGGCACAGCGGATTTATGAATTAATATGAAGGAACTGGCTGAACCAGTCGTGATTAATATAAGAAAAGTTTGTGCAAACTGTGAGCAAACAAATTAAAGTAAGCACAATACAGAGAAATGAAACACAATCTATCTATCTATATACCTAGGCTGCTCAGATGGAAAGAACTGTAAATTATTAATTACAAAGAAAATGAATTCTTACGTTACAAGATAACTTAAACACGTAATCACTCACTCACGCAACTATGCTAGCAAATACTCTTGAATTAGAAACCAGATAAAGAGTACTATTAACTGGAGATGTGGAGTCACGGGGCTGCAAACTGGAGTCGCCTCTAGCACACCAGACAAAGGGCTCGAAGAACCTACTGTCTGCTCCTCCGTCGCTACGTCCACCTCCCTGGGCTGCTGACGGAGAGGTGGGCGATCTCCGGGAATCACAGGACAGTTACACTTAGCATATCACATAGGGCCGGGGCTGCCGGGGCCCGGACTGCTTGGGCTAGGTCTTCTGGGGCCGGGGCTATTGGGGTACAGGCTGCTGGCTGTCCGGGAGGCTGGCGTCTGGGCTGCTGGGGCCGGGGATGTTAGGGCCGGGGATACTAGGTCCCGGGGATGGTAAGTCAAAGTTGAAGGAATCCGGCCGTGAAGTACAGTAGGATGGCAGAGCAAGTAATCATTAGCCAAGTGTACTCTCTCTCTCTCTCTCTCTCTCTCTCTCTCTCCAAGAAGATTCAGATATTTTGAGCACATTCATTATTCGGCAGCACCAATAAAACATAGAGGATGTCGTTGCCGAAATGTAGTTAACCCCATCATTATTATGATGTATTTCCAATATTTTTACCATGTGTCTCCGAATGATTTTCTTTAGCTCAGAAGAAACTTGCAGGGCTAAAGGGGCCAGATAATCACTTCCTTTCTCAACTAATTTACCACTAATCGTCTGGTGGTAGCAGGAATATAATGTAAATCAGACACCACTACCCTGCTGGCGTTAAGCTGGTTTCTTAGTGTTAATGAACTGAAACACATCGCAAACTTCACCACGTTCATATTAATTTCATAACACAGACAGATACCTTCTGTGTTGTTACTTATGTTCCATGTTCCTGTATGATTTTAATGAGGTAGCTGTCCATATGAGATTCATAAAAGGACCAGACCTTCTCTTGAGAGGGAGAGTAATTACTGAAATTAACTTTTCTCCATACTGGCAAAGTATGGATTAGGGAGTGTGAAAAGTGAGGGTGATGCATGTGAAACTACGAGAGTTGTAATAGTCATGTGCATTTGAAACTACAGGAGTTGTGAAAGCAATGTTTGTGTGTGTTAGTGCCTGTATGTAAATCATCGGAATGAAGCAAAAGGAAAGGACATACAACAGCACCACGACGCACACTGTACTCAGCTACTTATTACCCCCAGCCTCTCTATAACCACCGAACTTCGTAATGTTTTTGTCTGCGTGTACTGTTCGTACAGATATTCCGTTCATTACACTGCCTCCTCTAGCTCCCTCATGGCAGGGTTATCTCACCATGGAAAAATTCACAAACCAGCCAGTTTTATACTTGATCAGTCTCCCGCACAAGCTAAACTTTATACTGATTTTCATCCGTAGGCATTAAGCGTTCAGCCAATGGACGTTAATTTAGTTTTATTCCTGCTGTCAGAAAACAATTTTATATCTCCTAGCAATCCCAAGACAATTATAATATAGTCATCTCATAGCAGTTTTATGTATTCTACCTACCCTAAGGAAATAACATTCCTCCCAAGGGAATTTTATATAATCTAGTAACCCCAAGGCAACTCTGTTTATTCTAGTGAAACCAGTTTACTTTATCTAACACAAGGCAATTTTATCTCCGACAGCAAAAGTCGGCGGAGGTTATGAATTGCCCCAAGTCCGTTCGTTTGTTTGTTGCTATGACGATATCCCAAGAAGCTGTTAACGGAGTTCAGTGATTTTGGATGGACAGATGTGCAATGGGTCAAAGAGGAGTTGATAAAATCTTCAAGTGGATCCACATCGGGATACAGGAATATATATATATATATATATATATATATATATATATATATATATATATATATATATATATATATATATATATATATATATATATATATATATAGTGTAACAAACCAGACTAAGACCGTAAATTAATAAACTATGTGAGACTATAAAAGAATCTGCCTGGAAGGAAAAAGAATTCCAGCAATAATTCATACATTTTATTAGCGTTTGCGAAGGTATGCACTCGTTGAATGCTGTCTAGATTATTCCAGCTATCCTAATTCATTCTTGCTATTCCGAGGCTTTTTTTTTTTCTTTCTGACTGTCCCAAAGCAATTTTATAAGCTATTCCTGAGGCAATTCTTTTTTTTTTTCTTATTTTTATTAATGTCAAGAATTTTTTTCCCAAAATCTTGGGCACAGACATAATTATCATGGTTAGCACAGATGGAAGGCAGATTCTTCGGTTTTAATATTAGTTATTCATGCCAGATAAGTTATTTTATTTATACTGCTGCTGACTCCTGAAAAAGATTATTTAGCTTAAGAGAGCTGTCCGGTCGTTTTATCCTCATTTTAATTTCTAGATGGAAAACAAATTCTGAGGCTTTAACATTATCCATTCAGGCCATAAACGAGTTTTGCATTTTGTTCTTCCCATACTACTCGATTTCATTCTAAGGAAAGCCCCTTAGTAGATATGAATCGAATAACATTATTCTTGGTATCGTCAGAAGACTTTATTCACGCAGGTTTCAGCAAGCGTTATGAGGCGTGGTGGTGGAAGGATGGAGATAACAAGCAACTGAGAGAATCTACCTTATGAACTCAACAACAATACAGAATATGTTTGCCATTTTATTAGGGATACTACAGGGATTCCAATAATTCTGAATCTGTGTACTGTAGTTGGAAAATGCAAACCGTTATATACTGTACAATAGAAAGCACTCAGAGAGGCCGTACCTCCGCCAATGCCACTGCCATTAAAAAGGATCCGGATCCGAGGAAATATTTTGTGGAGCACATAGGATCCGGATCCACCCCAAAATGTAATGAATTGTTCCTTGAACCATGGTCCACACTTCCAACATTTTTTTTTTTTATACATTGAAAATTTTTGGAGATTTGTACGGGATACATAGGATCCGGATCCGGATCCGCCCCCAAATTTAATCAGTTCTTTCTTGGCCTATAGCCCACACTTCCACAAAATTTCATTGAAATTTACTGAGAACTTTTGCAAGCAGGATACACAGACTCCGGATCCGGATGCGGATCCGCCCCAAAATTTAACCAATTCTTTCTTGGCCCATGACCCATATTTCCACAAAACTTAATTGAAATTCACTGAGAACTTTTGGAGATGTTGTGTGGACAAACTAACAAACATAGGTCAATATATAACCTCCTCCAACTTCGTTGGTGCACTCTATGAGAATGAGGAATGTATATGACAATGTAGGAAAATAATAATATATGTCGTGTGGACAAACTAACAAACAAACATAGGTGAATATAAAACCTCCTCCAACTTCGTTGGTGCACTCTGTGAGAGTGAGGAATGTATATGACAACGTAGGATTATAAATAATAATATAGATACTAAGAACTCGTTTACGATGGCAGGACAAATATCGGCATAGCGAGGTTTCTTTATATAACTGTCACCCATTCCTTTTTTGTCCCATCGTGAGCACTGGGGTCCGGCGGTGGGTTTTTCAGTTCGGACATGTAAGGCGAGTGTGACTAACCTCGCACACCACTGAGTGGCATCGTGTGAGCAATAACCACTCAAATATAATCCCTGACAAGTCCCATCCGATTTTAGGGCTGTAGCCCATCAGATCACCAGGCATTACTTAGTTATAATACCCACTGCAATAAAGGATTTCCTGGGTTACAGATACTCATACGGCTTGTCACACAGTGCAGAATCAAATGAAGACAGTCGCAAAGCGAACTATTAACCGAAACATTATTATGGGAGAATGCCCATATCATTGTACAATAGCGGGTTCAACTTTCTAAGACCTTAACTGAATAAAATAGACTGGGTTTAGGTAAAACAGTATATTAATGTTACTCCAACATAAGTTTTAATGATGACATTATTAAACTGTCAGACTTTTGTCGCATTCTCTCAACTAATAAAATTGTCTCGCATTTAGTAGAAGAGAAAACTAGGGTTGTTCCGATCATGAGAAGTACTAGACTTGTCCTGATCCTGCGAATGCTTAATCAAAACTATATTTAACTGTTCCATTTTTAAAAAGACTAAATAATACATGGAATCGTATGTTGTGTCAAACATAAAACTGCCACCCGCTTTACTAAAGAGGTTAGCGCTGCCAGGTTTGTAAAACTCCCAGCTAAAAACCTTTCGGAAGTAAAAAGGATAAAATGGAAGAGAAAACGTTTCCAAGAAAAGATTACTACCCTGAGGCTCTCATGACTCACTCAACTGAACAGAATCTTTTGGCATCAACTAGAAAGAAATGCAAGACTAGACGCGACCATTAGGGGCTAAATGTCTCATGTTTTCCTCCTTTACAGACTTCATCTCTGTTGACATTTACTTCTGTCCTGCTTCGCCCAATCTATGGATTCAAACCCTGCATCCAATTCTCTGCAACTGAGGCACTGTTTCAAGTATATATTTTGATGCATAGCTAGCTGTATGATGATATATGTGTTTAGATGTATAGCTACTGTATGATACAGTTGCAAGAATGCACAGTGTAGCTGCTAAGAGCCCGTTGTGACCAGGTCAGAGTATTTGCAAGCTCAACTAAACGTAATGATCGCATGAACATTTTTGCCTCCTCTCCCTGTGAGAGCAACATAGGGACAGGCAGAAAGCATAAGACGCGCAGGCACTGGGACGTATTCAGTTGTGGAGTACCAACAGTCTCCAATAAATTGTGAAGGCATTGTGAAGCAGTGTATCAACTTGCGTTCCTGTGTTTGTCTGCTGTCACTGAACGCCTCCATACTTTTTTTTTTTTTTTTTTTTTAATGCGGGGAAGAAGGAACCAAAGGCCATGAGCCCGCAGTAACAGTTCCCTCCAAGAGAAAAACAAAATACAATATAGAGCCAAATTCAAGATCCGATCATTTTGAGATGCCTGGACACACTGCGTTTGAAAGACTGGAGATCATAGGCAGCAGGAAATACAGATAGAGGGAGACAGTTCCAGAGCTGACCTGATGCATAAATGAAAGACTGGGAGTAACGGTTAACTCTTGCATTAGAGAGTTGGACAGAAAAAGGATGAGAGTTTGCTGCCAGACGGGTGCTACGCGCCCGTCTTAGAGGTGGAGGAATGCAAGCAGACAGTTCAGAGGAGCAGTGACCATTAAAGTAGCGATAGAAAAGAGATAAAGATGCAACAGTGCGGCGAAGAGACAGAGGTTGAAGGGAGTCAGTAAGAGGAGGAGAGTTAATGAGACGAAAAGCCTTTGACTCCACCCTATTGAGAAGAGCTGTATGTGGGGAGCCTCCCCACACATGAGAGTTGTACTCCACACAGGGGCGGATAAAACCCCTGTATAGAGTCAACAATTGCGCAGGGGTAAAGAAAGAGCGGAGTCGGCTTAGCACACCCAATCTCTTGGAAACAGATTTTACAAGAGATGTAATATGATCTTTCCATGATAAGTCCCGAGTAAATGAAACCCCAAGCATGTTCAAGGATGATGCAGGATTAAGCTGAATATTATTAAACATTAGTGGGTATACCTGTGGAAGATTTTGTCGGGTTGATAGGTGTAAGAACTGAGTCTTAGATGCATTAAAGACAACCATATTATTTTTAGCCCAGTCAGAGATACGAGCCAAGTCAGACATTAGGTGTGCCATAGCCTCATCCCTTGTTTGTTGAAGTAACTGTTGAGATGGGCGTTGCGGGAACCGAATGGAAAGGTGAAGGGTGGAGTCATCAGCGTATGAGTGGATAGGGTTAGATGTACAGCTTAGAAGATCATTGATGAATAAAAGGAAGAGAGTTGGTGATAGGACAGAGCCCTGAGGAACACCACTGTTGATAGATCTAGGAGAAGAACGATGGCCGTCTACAACAGCGGCTATAGAACGACCAGAAAGGAAGCTAGCGATGAAGGCACAGATAGAAGGATAGAAACCGTAGGAGGGCAGTTTGGAAATTAAAGATTTATGCCAGACTCGATTGAAAGCCTTTGAGATGTCAAGTGCAATGGCAAAGCTTTCGCCAAAGTCCCGAAAGGTGGATGACCAGGAGTCTGAAAGGTAGGTGAGAAGATCGCCAGTGGAGCGTCCCTGACGGAACCCATACTGACGATCGGAAAGAAGGTTGTGATAGGAAAGATGCCTTAAAATTTTTCTATTAAGAATTGACTCGAAAACTTTTGAAATACAGGACGTTAAAGCAATTGGACGATAGTTGGAGGGTTGGGAGTGGTCACCCTTCTTTGGGACTGGCTGAATGAGAGCAAACTTCCAGCAAGAAGGAAAGGTACAAGTTGACAGACAAAGACGAAAGAGTTTGCCTAGGCAGGGTGTAAGCACAGAAGCACAGTTCTTGAGAACAACAGGAGGGACCCCATCAGGCCCATATGCCTTGTTAGTACTGAGGCCAGTGATGGCAGAAAATACATCAACTGAAGAAATTTTAATGTCAGCCATGAGGAAGTCAGAGGGGGGAAGTGATGGAGGAACAGCACCGGAATCGTCTAAGGTAGAGTTGGAGGAGAAAGTCTGTGCGAAGAGATCTGCTTTATCAGTAGAAGAAATAGCTACAGAACCATCAGAGTAGAAAAGAGGAGGGAAGGATGATGAGGTAAAGTTGTTAGAAAGATTTTTGGCAAGATGCCAGAAGAAGCGGGAAGAATTCGAGTTGGAGAGTTGAGAGCATTTAGTATGGATGAAATTATTTTTAGTAGAGCGAAGAACAGACTTAGCACGATTCCGGGCAGAAACGTAAAGATGATGTGATTCAGGGGTGGGTTGGCTCCGGTACCTTTTGTAGGCCCTCACCTTGTTGCGGACAGCATTAGAACAAGCGTGATTAAACCAAGGCTTTCTTGCGTTAGTCAAAGGATATGAGAAAGGAATGTATGCTTCCATGCCCGAGAGAATAACCTCCGTAATGCACAAGGCGCACTCAGATGGCTCACGGCCATGGAAGCAAAAATCATTCCAGGGAAAATCAAAGAAGTACTGCCTGAGGGCCTCCCAGTCTGCGGCTCCAAAATGCCACAGACGACGTTTCCCTGGAGGGTTCACAGGCCGTACCGGATTGATAGGACAGGTTAAGGTAATAAGGTTGTGATCGGAGGAGCCCAACGGAGAGAAAAGATTAACAGAGTAAGCAGAAGGATTAGTTGTGAGGAAGAGGTCAAGTATGTTGGAGCTCTCTCCAAGGCGGTCAGGGATACGGGTAGGGTGCTGTACAAGCTGCTCTAGGTCATTAAGGATAGAAAAGATGTAGGCTTGTTCACCAGGTGGATCCGTGAAAGGAGAGGAGAGCCAAAGGTGGTGGTGAACATTGAAATCTCCAAGAATGGAGATTTCAGAGAAAGGAGAAATGGATAGAATGTGTTCCATCGTAGAAGTAAGATAGTCGAAGAATTTTTGATAGTAGAATTAGGGGATAAGTAAACAGCACAGATATATTTAGTCAGAGAATGACAGGAAAGCCGAAGCCAGAGTGTGGAGAATTCAGAAGAATCAAGTTCAGGAACACAAGAGCAAGATAAGTCGTTGCGTATATATACACAACAGCCACCTTTGGCTTTGAAATGAGGATAGAGAAAGTAGGAGGATACGGAAAAGGGTTTGCTGTCAGTTGCCTCAGACAGCTGAGTCTCCGTTAGAAAAAGAAGGTGAGGTTTAGAGGAGGAGAGCTGGTGCTCAACAGAGCGAAAGTTAGAGGAAAGGCCGCGAATGTTGCAGAAATGAAGAACAAGAGAGTCAGACAGTGGTTCCAGGCACCTTGAGTCGTCACCGGGAGAGGGGCAGATGGTGCGGGCATTTATGGTCACCCCCCCTGGGGACTCCGAGGCTTGATAAAACGACGCCATTTTTGGTAAATTTTGAATAGGAAGTGTAGTGTGTACTGTGCATGTAGTTTGGTGAAGATAGTTAGAGAAATTTGTACTGGAGAGCATGCTGGCCTACTCTCTGTGTAACTGAGACACTGAAAAACTTGCCTCAGAGTTGTCATAATACTGATGACAGTTAACAAGAATCTGAAGATTGACAGTTTTTTTATTTCTGCTACTCCACCACAATTATCACCTGCAGTCTGTTTTTGTCCTCTGGGGCTCTCTTCTTACGTCCTCCATCACAGCCTAGTGCATGTACCAGTTTTATCACAGTTACCCTGCCAGACAAACTTATCCAGAGTGGCTGTTACGTATGATGTGCGAAGTGACGAAGCAGTGACATCGACCCTGCCTGCCACACGAATCTGCTTCAGCAACCCTGCCTGCCACATCATCCTGTCTGCCGGTTTGCCAGTGCCTTGCCTCACCCCTATTCATTGTGATGTGCTGCAGTCTTTTTACCCCGAGGAGAGGTAGTGATTCATGCCCAGGTGCATGTTAGTGAGACAGTACGTGAGTTTGTTACCAGCCCAGCGCATCTTCACCCCTAGGATGCCTATGAGACAGCCAGCCATTGTGTCGTCTGTGTCTGTGTCACTTCTCCCGCGTGATAAGCGTGTGGACATATCTGCCCAACAACTTGTCCCTTTATTCCCTGCCCTACAATTACAATCATAATGGAATATTACTTCTGCTGTAGAATTAGGTAACGAGTGAGAACTATTCAGTGCAAAAGTTTCTGGTATTCACCATCAGAGTATTTTATCTCCACACTAATACTTCTAATGGATTCATTTTAGAGACGTGGTAACACAGTTTAGTATATCGTCGTACTTAAAACAAGTTCCCAAGACAATTTTTCACGTTCGCATTTTTTTTTCTTACTTGCCATCCATATGATCTCCCTAATTGTAAATTTTCCGTATATGAATATCCACTTTGTGACATTTTATTTTGAGTAAATTATAGTTTATGTTTGGTAAGGTTTTTTCCGTTCGTTTGTACTTACTTGCCTTGATATTTTCGTTGTGCCTATGTTTCCCAACTTTTTTATTCATGATATTTCGTAACTTTAATAAGTTCGCCCTACCTGAGGATGATACAGCTTCGTCCAGTGATGAAATAGAATCACGTTCAACAAAGTTGAACACTAACAAGACAGTCTTACTCGTTTGAGAAGTGGTATGGTTTATACCAAACCAGAAACTGTTCCATCAGCTGAGTCACGTGCCGTCGCTTCAGATAATATTGCTGTCTCAGTTGCTTCAACTAAGTCTTTCAGTGTAGATATTTCATTTCCTACAACAACAACACACATTTCCCTTTTAACTTTTGAAAAAGATGCTCTTTCACAATCCTGTTCTACTACTAAATAGATAAACGGAAGTAAAAACAACGTTACTCTCGTCTAGTGTTTCTGGTAAATCTTTCAAGACAAGCAATGACAATCAATCAGGTATACTAACAGGATTTTACTTTAAGGTAAGCAATTACGTGTCTAAACTCACTTCCTTTCTTTGCGTCAAGAAAAAACAGACTATTCCACGGACTGTCAGTGCTCAATGACGTTATGTTCAAGCATTTTGCGAACACTGTTGTCGGCCACCAAACGATGGCTATGTGGTAGTATATATGCTGGCTGAGGACCGGGAACCATTTCAGAGTTATATTGTACAAGACTCGTCTTTCCCATAGGTTCATCAGGTAGGGCCGCATCATCTATATAGGTCTGCAAAAGATCAAATAATTGTGATTTATAATCTGCAGTCTGTCACGTAATCGTGATACAGATTCAGGGAAATAATCAGCATCTACGTGAACGGCAATGTCCGCTGAACTAGTAGTGGTAGAATCTATACAGTTTCCAATGGCATATTCACCACATAAATCATCATCATCCTTTACAGTTACGCAGAATGGTATATCCTGGCACACCTTACGGGTAATGGGTACACCAGGTAATCGTCAATCCTCGTATCACTTTTAAGCTTTAATGGAGAATTGGTGACATTATCTAGGTAAACATAACACATATCATCCTGTAACACCGAGCACAAAGCTGACAAGTTAAATCATTCACACAATATGTCTCAGGTAAGGTTAAGGCATCCACTCCATTCACATCTGCTACATGAACACAGACTTTCACTGATTCGAGCGGCAACAAAGCCATGCACTGCTCTGTAACCGCTCTTTTCAGATCCACTTGTTGCAAATTTTATCCAGAGTTTTTGCAGTAGTTAAGTGAGATGTGGATGACTCAACCACTGTGTCACTACAAAAGGAGGTCTAATTCTCTTCGTTATTCTCTACTGGTGGCTGTGGAGAAGGAGTTACTGTAGACTGAGTCACCGAACAGGATGTGGGTAATCCATGACTGATCCTCATACATACAACCCATTTACATTAATACTACCACAAGCAGGCATCTGTTCAGTGGAATGTTGAGGCTTGGTTTCAGTACCAACCAAACATCTGCAGGATACTGAAGTTTGTTTTTGAAATACTGTAGAACTCAGCTGTGAGGGGATTTATTAATTCATCAAGTTGTATTTCAAAAGTCATCTTGCCTTTCAAATAAAATTCTGAGCCGTCGACACCACAAAGCCGAATGTCAGGCAGCTCAAGAATCCAGCACGTTTGATTTTAGTACTATCTAGGGAAGATTCAGATACAAATTTCATAATAGACAAAGAACCCTTAACCCCTTAACCGCGGGGCGTCACTTTCGTGACGCTTGGGAGCAAGGGATCATACCGCGGGGCGTCGCTTTTATGATTCTGTGTTATTTTGAATTCACCCGGGCTTCCAAGTGGGGGCTTGTATCATCTATCAGTACCGGTACTGCCAGTGTCCAACACTAGTCAGCACTCCTAATCTCATCTGTACTCCCATCCATTGTTGACAATTTAGCCATTTCTCCCTGTTCTTGACTCCCCTCCCAACCCCCCCACCATTACCCTATCCTCTCGCCTGCCCGGCCATGCTACGCTAAGTAAATCTTCCCTGGAATTTTTCACTGATTTCATCCATTGAAATAAGCCCTATGTCGTATTCTTATACCAAATAATATATACAAGAAAGAAATAAGGTAAGTGAGAGTGCCATACACCTGGAATTGGCTAATTATCACCTGACAACACCTCACGTGCACTCGTTCGCTAATTTTCGCTGTTTTTTTCCCCTTGAAATATGCCGTATAATCTATTTTCGTAATAAATATACATGTAAGGAGGGAAGGGAGAAGCCTAAGTGATATTTACATTCACCTGGAACTACCTAATTTATAATGTATTGTCTACATTTCCTGCCAATCATATCAGTGCTACACAAAGCTGTTTCAAGATTTAACATTGGTAGCTCTGATTATATATCTCCTAAGTAGGCCTCTAATCTATTTTCGTAATAAATATACATGTAAGGAGGGAAGGGAGAAGCCTAAGTGATATTTACATTCACCTGGAACTACCAAATTTATAATGTATTGTCTAGATTTCCTGCCAATCATATCAGTGCTAGACTTAGCTGTTTCAAGAACCAATATTGGTAACTCTGAATAACCCCTAAACAGGCCTCCAGGCTGGCCCTGCGTTATCAGTTTACTCTCATCTTCCGAAGTGAGGGGACGTATGTTTCTTCTTGCTGGCTTCAAGGCCTTTTTTCACCCCCATGCAAATGGCTCTGTGACCTTTACCCCCTACTAAACCTCGTGTGGAAAGAGGTAAAGGGCTGACAATTGATAAAAGAGTGACTACGATCTTTCTATTGAGTAAAACAGTGCAAGTGGAATTGTAAATAATGTGTAAATAATGTGTAAACAGCAAGTGAAAGTAATGAATGTAAATATACGTGAACAATGGAAAATAGTTTTATAAGTTATTTCAAGTGACAGTGCACAACACAGTGTAAATAAAATAGAAATGTAAATAACGTAAATAAAATAGAGAACGTAAATAGAAATGTAAATGAGTAGTATTATAAGAATACGAGTATATACCCTAGGAGTAATGAAAGTGAAAGTTTCACTCTAGCATGTCTGAATGCTATGAGTTATGAGAGTGAAGATGAAAGTGACATTCACTCTCAATGCCAGTATACAGGACGAGAAAGTGAATGCTACGTATTTTACTGAAAGAAATTGAATCCCTACAGTGACAATAAACTAATACTACTGAAGGAAACTTATGGATAAAGACTGTAGATATATATAAGTATTATATAGTAATAGAAATATAAAGTGTGAGGGGTTTTATGAATAATAAATGACAGAGTAACAAAAGCGAACTAGTGCCAGTGCGACGATCAGACGCGCTCGTAATTTCCATTGCTTTCACAGTGTTTTTTTTTTTTAGTATGGATCCCAAACTACTTGAAAATTGTAGAATAGTGTTTATAGTGTTTGTATCTGGCTGTGGTAATCATATTACGGGTTGTCGGGAAGTGTAAAGTGGAGACTTCGTTACCCTACTTCAGAGGTCTCCACAAGTCCTACGGTAACCGACGAAGGCTCAACAATCATTCCAGGAGAAAGCTGAAGGTATGTGCCATAAGCATATGTAATTTTATTATTCTAGGACTAATAACTGATTTTTGGCAAATATTTTTTGAGAGTCTGTCGGAGCCCAAATAACCCCGCGGCACACGCAAGTCATTGGTAAACAAGCCCACGGTGTAGGGGTTAAAAATTATGAAAGAGCTCCTTCACAATTACCTAAGACAGCTGCACCTAAGTGTGACAGAGGACCAACCTTCCTTTGATTTCCTCATATCTCAGTGACATGAAAATAAGAGTAAAAGTAGATGATGTACATTCCAATTTCCACTGAATTAACACCGGCGTGCCACTGGGATCTATTCTGGCTCCAACCCTGTTCCTGGTTCATATTAATGATCTCTTATCTGTCACCCACAATCCCATCCACTCATATGCAGATGACTCAACACTACATAATTCATTCGCACACAGACACCCATTAACAAAGTCTAATATCTCTACCTCTCAACTCAGTACAGCCATCTTAAAAAAAAAAAAATATGGGTGCTTAGTATTTAATGCTGTAATGTAGGATTCTGTTGCTTCTGGCATGGGGCTTCACCCTACCATTTTTTTGGCAACGGCACGGCACTCGCTGGTAGAATGATGACGACAACTTTGTAGTGGGTGCAGTACGTGCTACAGCATGGTTGTGAGAGTAAGATGCTGTTGTGCGGACCTTCGGGTGATTGAGGTTATCTACTATGACGTCTGTGTCCTTGTTCATTTTCAAATTTCCTATAACAGTCTGCAGCTCGATGACCTTATTGCAAACAATGGCAACAAACTGTTGTAGTCCTAGTTTTAGATTTGGCACGAAAATGAGAGAATCTATCTTGTGGAGCAAGTCTTGCACACGACTTGGATTGTGAATGTGGTGTTGTGTGAATGTCTTGTTTGCTGGGCAGAAGTGAAATGCATCTTTGACCTTGATACTGATACACAGGCGCGGGAGTAGTATCTGGATGAGTTACCAACTTTGCCTTCTATCTGTCTAGATATTATGGCTAAGTCATCACCAGAAGAAAACTGAATCTCTTTTGCAGTGGCCAATTCTTCCTTGCTAGGAGGATTTAGAAAGGTTAAATAGCTGAATAAGTTTGCTACTTTGTCTCAAGATAGACTGGTTTTACCCCTAGCTTCAGCTTCCACCCACTGACCATTTTGCATTACTTCATTAAGCTCAGTATCTGTGGCAGCGGTCACAGCTTTTGCTTAAAGTAGTGTAATATGCTTGGGATTATTCTGACGCATAGTTCGCAGTAGTCTGTAGATGTTCATCAGACAACCGGCTATAATGCGGGTGCAAAAGAACAAATAAATTTGGCACAGTATTCATCAAATTTAGTAAACTTATCCAAAAATTTCGAGCTTCCGAGACATTCTATTCTTGAATAACCCTTATCTGTTCTGCCTCTGAAGTATGCAAGCTTTGCACCGTCTGTTGTAAGCCTTTTGTTAGTAATTTCAGACTGAATATCACTAATGAAATCATAAACGCAATTAGCAGGATCGATTCCCATGCATTTTAGGCCTCATGCATATTCTATGGTGATGTTCTGAGGGATAGGATCATTACCAGGCTGAGTTGCCAAGGTGACAGAAGTAAACTTAGAAAGGGTGTTAAGAACAGTAATTCCTGGAACAACTGCAACACAAGTACTGGGAGTGGTAGGAAAGGATGGTGAAAGTGAATCTCTATCAAAGGATAAATGAAAAATGTGTGAAGTATTGGGGGCAGGAAATGAAGAATCTATTGTACACTTGAAAAATTAATTGAAGCAACAGAAACAGCTATTTGATCTGAAACAAAAGTGTGCTTACATTTCATAATAAGCTGGAAAAGAGTCATTGCATTTTGAACATTCTGTGTTCTTTATTCTTTAGTTATCTGAAAATCTTACTTCTTCATTAAGACATTGAAAATCCTGCATGTTCAGTTGTTCTATTAACATAGTTTAATTATTTATCACTATAAAGCATCAGTATTTTACTCAATCATACAGCCATCTCATGATGAATCATGTGATTTACCAAGCTTAGTTGTCACCCAGTTCATTGTCATTTACCCTTTGTCCATCATAATAATATTAACTGATCTAATTACCATCCTCTTTCTGTGTGCACACTAATTACGTTCTTTCATTTCTTCATATTTGATTCTATGTTGTCTCCTCGCATAATTTCATTGATCTATCATTTGCTTTATATCAGATTCTCTTTGTTAACCAATATTCGCTTATAATTAGTATTGTGGCCATTAACAACGCATACTGTTACTGTATATCATTTTACCCATAAAAATTATCAATATCATGCTAGTATCTTACTTTCAGTACTCTCTACTTCTATCACATGTCAGGCGATGTTTTGTCTACCTGTGGTACAATAGTTATACATATATCTTTTATTATATTAGTCTGTTGTATGACATATCTATGTAGATGTATTGCTGTTGTATAACAAGAATGCACAGCACAACGGCTGAGAGTCTGCTGTGGCCAGATCAGTGATCATGTGAAAACCCTGCTGCCTCCTCTCCCTCTGAGGGCGGCTCGAGTGACAAGCTGAAGGCGAGAAGAGGCGTAGGGAGTGAGATTCATACAGCTGTGGTGTACCTACAATCTCACTGAATTGTGAGGGCATCATGGAGTAGTTTCTCAACTTGAGTTTCTGTGTTCGTCTGCTGTCACTCAACTTTTGTTACACACCCATATCTGTCCTTAACTCGCCATATTAAAGCTGCTTTAATAATGGTTCACAGTACGATGAAAGAAGTAAAGTTGGCGGGAGATGGACAGTATCTCATTAAACTTAAAAATTATGTTTAGTAGTAATCTCAAGTTTAATACTTCTTACCACTTTTTGTTACCTAAACATGGAGTGAGGTAGGATTATAATTTTTTTCATGGACTTACCATACAGCTTTATTCATCTTAGGTCTGATGTTTTGTCATGAGGTGGAGGGGTTAAAATGTTGCTTTATTAACTTCCTCGCTACTGCAGCACTCCCATAAGATGAAAAAAATCGTGTGGTAGCCACCTTCCCCCCCCCCCTCCAAATCTCGGGAAAGCAGCAGCAACAGCAACAGCAGTAGTAAGAGTAATGTAGATAGTCATCCAGGTTAACTGTAGGAGTTGAGTGATGACAAACATAGGAACCTGGCTTTCAAAATTCCTCCAGCAACGTTGATGATTTATTTATGGTAGGTGCAGTAAGTGCTACTCCCTTGGTGTCTAGTTTGGTTCTGACTGTTACGAAGTAGCTGGGAGAGAACCAAGGGGTGATGACATGCAGCATGTGAGCGGCACATTATGATGGGCTTGCAAATACTCTGACCCGTTATCAACTGGAACTCTCTCAGCAACTACGCAGTCCATTCTTGCAACTGTATTAAACAACAAGTATACATCTAGGCATATACATCATATACAAATTAAAGTCTTACACTTTAACACGTAACAGTTCTCCCCTGGGTAGACTAGATGTCTCAGGATATATTTAATTAAAACAGAGATTATTACAATTAAAATATTATAAATATATATTGATAACATAAGTGAATAATAAGAATATGGTGTAAAAATAAGTTCATAAATCCAAAAAGAACCTTAAGAATAGGAAACTGGAATGTTCGAACTCTCAATCAGGCTGGTAAAATGGAAGAACTTATTTCAATGTTCAAGGACTACAAGATGGATATTTGTGCTCTTACAGAAATGAGGTTGCTTGGAGTTGATAAAATGAATTTGGAAGATGGTATTACTATGTTGGTTTCTGGTAGGAGTGATGGAAATCATTACCAAGGAGTAGGCTTACTGCTGAGTAGAGATGCTTGCAAGGCACTATGTGAGTTTGAACCAATTAATGAGCGCTTGCTTTATGCTCGCTTAAAATCTGACCATGGTAATATCAGTATGGTTGTAGGGTACGCTCCGACAAATGAGGCTGCTGATGAAATGAAGGATGACTTTTATGAGAAGCTGCAGGATGTAGTGAATAGAGTGGCAAGACATGATGTGTTAGTTTGCATTGGTGATTTTAATGCGATTGTTGGCAGTAGTAGGGATGGCTTTGAAGATTGTATGGGTAAGGAGGGTGTTGGTATAAGAAACGAAAATGGGGTGCGATTTGCAAGCTTTTGTTTGGCAAATGACCTTATAATTGGTGGAACTATCTTTGAGCATAGAAAAATACATAAGACTACTTGGATTTCACCATGTGGTAAATATTGTAACCAGATTGACCACATTGCAATTAGCAGAAGGCATAGGAGTTATTTGCAAGATGTTTGCGTAAGGAGGGGGGCAGATATAGGTAGTGATCATCAACTTGTTGTGTCAAAGATTAAAATAAAACTTAAGAGAAACGTTAATGGTAATTGTACAGGAGGTAATAATTATGATTTTGATGAGCTGAGAAGTGATGAGAGCACGAGGGAAAAGTTTCGGTGCGAATGTAGAAACAAGTTTCTAGTCCTGCAGACTTTGATGGAATTTGAAGACAATGATATTAATCAAATGTGGAGAGAGGTAAAAGAGGTTTTGCATGAGAGTGCTAAGGTTACTATTAAGAAAAAGGGAAAAGCAAGAAGGAAAAAGTGGATGTCAGATGAAACATGGAATGTAATTCAGAAAAGGAAAGAGACTAAGTTAAGAAGTGAAGAACAACATGTTGATGGCCAGGTACTTGAAGTACTTAGAGCAAAGTATTGGAGTTTACATTCTGAAGTAAAAAGACTCGTTAGACGTGATAAGAGGAGACTATATGATGAAAAGGCGACAGAGACAGAAATTAAATTAAGAAAAATGACGGTCAGAGCACAAGAGCAGCGTATCAGGCCATGAAGGAGTTAACTGGGACTGAAAAGAGAAGGAAGGATATACCTGTACGAGATAGAAATGGTAATTTGATGACTAAAGATTTGGATATAAAAGGAAGATGGAAAGAGCACTTTGAATCTGTTCTAAATAGACCAATCCCAGCTGAAGAGGACATTTTGCCTGCAGAGAGAGACTTGCAGATAGAAACAGGGGATATAACTTTGGAAGAGGTAGCAAATTCTATACAGGAGTTAAAGAATTTTAAGGCTCCAGGTGAGGATGGAATATTCCCTGAAATACTTAAGATGGAAAATGACGAGTTGATGAATGCACTTTTGAAACTTTTTAATGTGGCTTGGGATAATGGTGGAATTCCAGAAGAGTGGAAAAATGGAGTGATTATAAAAATACCAAAAAAGAGAGATTTAAGTGTGTGTGGCAATTGGAGGGGATAACTTTGACACCTGTAGTTGCAAAAGTCTTTTCCAAAATCTTGTTGAACAGAATAGACCCAGTAATTAATAAAATTTTAAGAGAAGAACAAGCGGGATTTAGAAAGGGTCGAGGTTGTAATGATCAGATTTTTATTGTAAGGCATCTAATGCAACAAGCTAATGAGATGAAAATGCCACTTAACATGTGTTTTGTGGATTTTGAAAAGGCGTTTGATAATGTTTCACGTGGAGCTATGTTGAAAATTATGAGATTCTATGGTATACCAGAAAAGTTTGTAAATATTATTAGAAGCCTGCATCAAGGTACTTTTTGTAAGGTAATGGTGGGTGGTTCTTTGAGTGATCCATTTCAAGTTAGGTCAGGAGTGATTCAAGGAGGAGTTCTTTCGCCATTGTTGTTTGTTTTGGTTATGGATTATGTTATGAAAAAGGTTGTAAGGAGAACAGGTGCAGGAATTAACTGGAAAGAAAATAAGAAGCTGATGGATTTGGACTATGCTGATGATATTGTACTGATTTGCGGAAGTATTTACGAGATGCAGAGGGTGCTCGATTGTCTGGTGGAGGAAGGAGAAAAAGTGGGATTGGTAATAAATTGTGGAAAGACTGAAATTATTAATATGAACGTGGAGAACCAAATCGATTGTGTAATTGGGAATAATGTGGTGAAGAATGTAGAAAACTTTAAATATCTGGGAACGATTGTATCATCTAATGGATCATTAACAATGAAATTAAGAAGAGAATTAGACAGGCTTGGCGAGCTGTTGGAATGTTGAAATCTGTTTGGAATAATAATATGCTTTCGGTACATACTAAAGTGAAAATTTACAAGTCCATGGTTAGACCCATTTTAATTTACGGGCATGAGTCATGGTACAGTACAATTGCAACAGATCAGAAAGTATTAGGATTTGAGAATAAAATACTGAGAAGGATTCTTGGGGTAAAGTGGCAAGACAGAGTTACAAATGAAAGAGTAAGGGATATTACGAGAGTGGAACCAGTTAAAGAATATGTGAGACTGTCTCGCTGGAAGTGGCTGGGGCACATATACAGAAAAGAAGGTTGTTTAATACAGGATGTGCCAGAGTGGATTGCTAGAGGAAGAAGAGGTAGAGGTAGGCCGAGGGAAACCTGGTTGAGGACAATGAAAAAACAAGCAGGAGAGGAGTGTTGGTGGGACCTGAAGGAGATGGCAAGAGACAAATATTGGTGGAGAGAGTTCATTGAGACCCTATGCATCCCGTGGGGTGCCACAGGAAATGATTGATTGATTGATTGATGAGAATACGAAGAGTTAGTGATAGGTATACTAATAGTAAGAGTATACTAGTGAGTAAGGGGGATATCAAAGCTAAATTGGAGAAGCCCACATGGAATTCACTAGCAAAGAATAAAAACAGTGTAATAAATATGCACACAGAAAGAGAATGGTACATAGATCAGTTAAAAAGTAGTGGGCTGAGTAAATAATTATGACTTGGGTGACAACAAAGATTAGAGAATATGCGAAGATGACAAGATTTTCTTTTAATGCCCAGAAAAATGAACTAAAGGCCAGGAGCCCGCAACGATGTTCCCTCCAAGGAAAAGCAAAAACAAGGTAACAGAGAGCCAAATTCAAGATTTGTTCATTTCAAGATACCTGGTCACACTCTGGAGGTCATAGGCAGTAGGAAATACAAACAGGAAGACAGCTCCAGAGTTGAACTGTTGCATACATGAAGGACTGGGAGTAATGTTTAATGCTGGCATTAGAGAGTGGGATGGAAAAGGGATGAGAGTTTTTTGCTAGACAGTTGCTATGCTCCAACCATAGTGTAGGGGAGATGCAAGCAGACAGTTCAAAGAAGCAACGACCATCGAAGTGGAGATAGAAAAGAGTATACAGATGCAATAGTGCAACAGAGACATATAGATGGAAGGAAGCCAGTAAAAGGGGGTGAGTTAATGAGATGAATAGCCTTTGACTCCAAGTTGTTGTGAAGAGCTGTATGTGGGGAGCCTCCCCACACAAGAGAGTTGTATTCTACACAGGCGAATAAAACTCGTGTGCAAAGTCAATGACTGTGAAGGGCAAAAGATGACATGGAGTTGGCTTGGCACACATAATCTCTTGGAAGCAGATTCTACAAGAGAGGTAATATGACCTTTCCAATATAAGTCCTGAGAGTATGAAACCCAAAGGTTGTTGAAAGATAATGCAGGAGTGAGGTGGATATTCTTAAAAATTAGAGGATACTACTGAGGAATATTTTAATGATCGAAATGAGTTTTTGATGCATGAAAAACAGCAAGCTTTCTTTTATCCCATTCAGAGATGAGCCAAGTCAGATATTAGATATGCCATAGCTTTATTCCTTATATGATGAAGTAATTGCAGAGATGGATGCTGCAAGAATAGAATGAAAACGTGATGGGTGGAGTCTTCAGCGTATGAGTGGATAGGGTTCAATGTACAGATTAGAAGGTCGTTGATGAACAGAAGGAAGTTACTTACAGAACAGAGCACTGAGGAACACCACCATTAACCCGTCACGTCCTGAGCTATTTCGCACCTCCGACACCCCCCAATCCCGAGCTATTTTGGATTTTTTTTTTTTTTTTTGGCTAAAACCTCCGCTTTTGGTGAGAAACATTGAAAATTCATAGAGAAATCGCTCACTGAGGGCTGGCTCCAAAGAAAACGAGTTCTGTGGGAGGATAACTATTCCACACCACTCATAAACGGTATTTATTTATTTATTTGGTACGAATTTATATGTAGTACGAGAGTATATTGGTTTTCAAACAGTAGTATAGGCATTATAAGCATTGTTTCACTCACTGACTCATCAACATACCTGACCTTTTTTGACGACATTATGTGATCATCATTTCTGACTGTTTCTTCCTCTAATGCTATGTAAACTTTGTCCTCCACATTGTCATCGATTGGGGAATCACTCTGGCCCTGAATGTCTTTATTGGCGAGGTCACTGGTAACAGGTGAATTGCCGAGACAATGGCGTGCGGGGTGGGGGAGGTTATGCGGTGTAAGGCATTGTCCCTGCCTGGCATCTTGCAGAGGAATAGAGGAAGGTGTCCCGTGTATACATATGAAAAATCATGCACGAAAATTGAAAATTGTGCAAATTATGAACCTTGCAATTGCGCAATGTACCTGTACGTCGACGGGACTAACTGTGACAAAAGGTTGCGACGTACCCATATGTCAAAGGGATGTCTCGGGTTAATTGCTCTAGAAGAAATTTGCTGGTCGTTTACGACAGCAGCTATAAAATGGCCAGAAAGAAACCTAGAGATAAAGGAACAAATAAAAGGATAGAAACCACAAAAGGAGACTTTGGAAATTAAAGATCTATGCAAGGCTCAATTGAAGGCCTGAGATGTCAAGTGAAATGGCAAAGCTTTTGTCAAAGTTCCGAAAGGAGGATGGCCAGAAGCCTGAAAGGAAGGTGGCAAAGTCGCTAGTGGAACGTCCCTAGTGGAACCCATACTGGTGATCGGAAAGAATATTCTGATAGGAAAAGTGCCTGAAAATTTTTTTGTTAAGAACAGATTTTAAAAACTTTAGAAATATAGAAATATGTTGCTCTGGATGGAAGAATAGATGCAGAAGTGAAGTTTAGAATAAATGAAGAAGGAAAGGTGCTGGGAGGAATGAAAAAAGTGTTTAGATGTCGTTCGCTTAGAATGGATGTAAGGAGAAGGCTGTATGAGGATGTTGTGGTACCGACTGCGTTATATGGGGCTGAAACATGGAATATGGGTGCAGCAGAGAGGAAAAGTTTGAATGTAATGGAGATCAGGTGTCTGAGGAGTATGTGTGGAGTGACGCGTATGGATTGAGTGTGAAATGATGAAGTGCGAAGGAGAACTGGAGTTGTTTGGGAGATGGCTGGTAGAGTTGAGCAGAGGGTGTTGCGATGGTTTGGGCATATGGAGAGAATGGATAATGAGCAATTGGTGAAAAAGATAACTAGATCTGATGTGAGAGGTGTAAGGCTGAGAGGAAGACCACGAATAGGATGGATGGACAGTGTGAAGAGAGCACTGGATGCGAGGGATGTCTGTTCAGCAAGGAAGAGTGGCTGTGTATGACAGAAATAAATGAAGAGAAATTGTGAATGAATAAGTGATGACGCAGCCCTGAGGGGATATTCTCCCGCATTTGGTCTGATCAACTAGTCAGGTCAGGTGCGGGTAAGGGGATGGGTCTGTTATGATGTGGCAGGGGTAAACCAGCGATGCTGTCGGGCCCTGCTGCAGATGTCACTGATTGCATTGCGCAGTTGACCCTTGTGCGGTGTGGTGCAGTGAGGATCTGTCCGTTCTCCTCTTTGGGGCTAAGATGCGAATGAATGTGTTTGAATGGATGAGTAAATGGGGAGTGTGTCGTCCTGTCTTGGCTACCTCCCTTTCCTTGGGAGAAGCAGCCTAGGTATATAGATAGATAGAAATATAGGACATTAACCTGCCGTGTTCCAGTAACATTTGGGTACGTTGCAACGTTTTGTCATGCTCAGTCCTCACAACATACCCATACGTTTTGCAATTGTGAAGTCCATCATTTGCACATTTTTCAAAATTCGCACATGATTTTTGGTACCTATATGCGGGACACCGTCCTCTACCTGCCAAGTGACCCTCCCCCCGCACCCCATTGTCTTGGCAACTCACCTGTAAGGAGTGACCTGGCCAGTAGACATACATCGCTCCACAGCACAAAATTCAAGGTGAGAGTGATTCCCCAATTCATGATGATGTAGAAGAGAAAGGTTATGTTGTGCCAGAGGAAGAAACGAGCAGAAGTGATGAGGTGGTAATGTCGCCATGGAAGGTGCAGTATGTTGATATGTTCAGTGAGTGAAACAACACTTATATCACCTACAATATTGTGTGAAAACCAAAATATTCTTGTACTACATATAAATTCGTACCAAAAGAACGAATATCTATCTATTCTGAATGGTTTCCAATAGATACTGCTACCATAGAAAACGCGACACCCACAGCACGGCTCCAGAGAACACGGTACCATGTGTTTAAAAGGTCACCTGTACAACCCATTTCTAAGCTTAGGTGAGCACTTTTTCTATGATTAGCCATTGTTTCTCACAAAAAGCGGAGGTTTGAGCCCCCCCTAAAAAAAAATCCATAATCGGTCAGGATTGGAGAGGGGGTCATTGGTGAAAAATCAGTAGGAATGTGGCGGGTTTAAAGCAACTGGCCAATCATTAGAGGTCAGGGAATAGACACCGTTCTTTGGGACAGGCTAGATTAGAGCAAACCTCCAGCAACAATGAAAGGCACAAGTTGGCAGATAGTTAAGCAAAGAGGCACAGTTCTTAAGGACAACAGGAAGAACCTCATCAGGCCAATATGCTTTGTTAATACTAAGGCCAGTAAGGGCAGAAAGTATGTCATTTGAGGAAATTTTAAGGTCAGTCATGAGGAAATAGGTGGGAGGAGGTGATGGAAGAACAGCACCGGAATTATCATAGGTGGAACTGGAGGAGAAAGTTGTGGCAAAACATTGTGCTTTTTCACTAGGGAAAAAAAATTCAGCTACAAATCCATCAAACTGGAAAAGTGGAAGGAGGGATTATGAAGTAAAGTTGTTAGAGAGGTTTTTGGCATTGTACCAGAAGGGGTGGGAAGAAACTGAGTCGATAAGTTCAGAACATAGTGTCCAAATGAAATTATATTTTGCAGAGAGATGAACAAACGTTGCATGGTTCTGAGCACATGCATAAATGAGATGAGATTGAGGGATGGGCTGTTACTGGTACATTTTGTAGGCCTTCTCCTTGTTGTGGACAGCATTCAAACAAGCGTGATTAAATCAAGTTTTGTTTGCATTAGTCACAGGAGAGGAGAAAGGAATGCATGCTTCCATGCCCGAAAGAGTAACCTCTGTAATACACAAGGCACACTCGGATGGTTCCCACTTATGGAAGCTGTAATCATCATGGAGAAAATCAAAGAAGTACTCTCCCAGTCAGCAACTCCAAAGTGCCACAGCCGTTGCAACTTGGGATGGTGCACAGGCCTTACTGTAGCGATAGGAGAGGTCAAGGCGATAAGGCTGTGATTGGAGTAGTCCAACAGATAGAAAAGATTAACAGTGTAAGCAGAAGAATTAGCTGTAAGAAAGTGGTCAAGTATATTGTAGCTCTTTCCAGTACAGTCAGGGATACAGTTAGGATGCTGTACAAGCTGCTTTGGGTCATTAAGGACAAAAACGATGTGGACTGGATCAGTGAAAGAAGAGGTGAGCCAAAGGTGCTAGAGAACACTGAAATCACATACAATGGACATTTCAGAGAACAGAGAAATTAGTAGGATGTGTTCCATTTAAGAAGAAAGAAATTTTCATTGTTAGTAGAACTGGGGGATAGGTATACATAAAAGATATATTAGATCAGGGAATGATAGGATAGCCAAAGCCAGAGAGTAGAGATTTCAGATGATTCAAATCAGGAACACCAGAGCAAGATACGTTGTTGCGTACATATACACAATAACAACCTTCGGCTTTGAAATGAGTATAGAGAACGTTGGAGGTTACTGAGAAGGGTTTGCTCTCAGTCGCGTCAGACAGCTGAGTCTCAGGAAGGAAGAGAAGGTGAGGTTTAGTTAAAGGGAGGTGATCTTCAGCAGACAGCAAATTATAGAAAATTGCACGAATTTTCCAGAAATGAACAAGGAGTGGGTCATACAGTGGCTACATGCTTCTCGTTTGGCTGTCACTGGGAGAGGGGTGGGGGTGGGGGCATAAGAGCCCCCACCCCCACCCCCGGAGGACTCCGAGGCTGGGTGCAGAGATGCCACATTTATTGGCTTTGGAACAGGAAGTGTGTTGTGTAATGTGCATGTAGTTAGGTGTCAATAAAGGAAGATGTATAGGAGAGTATGCTGATGTACTCTCTGTGTTACCGAAACCCTGAAAAAGATCAACAATATATGTTCATTAGCTAATTCCGAGAGCTGATGAAACGGGAGCCCCAGCACTCCCTGTCACCAGCGTTCCGTCTACCTTTGAAGTACTGCCCTGTTCGACTGGTGCTACAGTCTTGTTTTGTGTATTGATGCTGCGAGTGATTATGTGAAACACGTGTTATTCAGGCGATTATATTTTGTGAAAAGAAACAGGATATATCAGCGAAACGAAGGTGAAAGCAAAACGATAAAATATGTTTGTGGATGAAGCAGTAAGACAGTCTATGGTAAGTGGAAGTCTATGAGCGGAAGAAGGTTTTGTTATAAAGATGAGAGAGTAGTTGTGGAACTGTATGAGTGGCGAGAGGTAAATGCAAGGTTAATGGCCCACATAGAGCTTCGGGGGTTCGTGGCTACTTCCACTGGCACTTTTATCCTCAGCAATCTATTCTCGAATTTTTAATCATATTCCTGCTACTATCAGAGGACTGTACTCAACAGCAATAAAGTGTGATTATCGAAGTCTGTATCGAATCTCTCCCGTCTGATATGTCCCTCCTAAGCAGAATGAAACTATTCTGACGTACCAGGAATAAATGCAAATATGCGTCATTCTAGTGTTGCGATAAACTGGGAGATATCGCACTCTTTGGCACCAGTGAGTTGTCAAGAAATGAAGTGTTTAGGTATTTTGTGATACACGTAACAGCAGACGGACTTCAGGAGCTGAATTAAGACACAGGATAGGGAAAGGGGTAAAAGTACTAGAGACACTGAAAACTGTGTGGAAGGCAAAATCAGTGTTTGTTCAGGCCATAACAGATATGAATCATAAAGGCATTGTGGTGCCTGCAGTGCTGTGGAGATGCGAGGCATGTGTTCTGCATTCAGGAGACAAGAGAAGATGGAAATGTTTGAAGTGAAGTGTCTAAGGTCTGTGTTAGTGAGTTTGACTAAGTGAGAAATGACACTAGGAAAGAGGTGTGAAAACATGTATAATTATATGAAAAGGACTGGCCAGGGTTTTAGAGTAGTACGATCGTATGAGAAGAATAAACAATTAATACTGATACAGATAACAGACAAGAAGTGCAGGGACTGAAAGGTAGGAGGAGGGCTAGGAGAAAATGCAGTGTGAAAAGTATTTCATATAATGAAATTTTTATTTATCTGGGAGGATGAGAAGCATACATGAAATTGCTGATGTGGGACGAATCTGTCAGTGGTATATTAGACATGTGAAGCAACTGGAGTAGACCTCATATCACCGGGTTCTGGTTGTAGATGTTTAAAAATTGCTTTGGTGTAAACAATTACAGGCAAAAGCTGAGAGACTGAATGTGAGCAATGGAGGTAATTTTCCTCCGTTTTCTTGTATTATTCAGCTAAGGTGTGTAACGATGCGAACATATATATAAATGCAGAGAGAGAAGAACACATCTCGGTAACTGGTATCCCCTGCCTGTCTTTCCACTGTCTGTATTTTAAAGTCACTTTAATGCAGAGTGTCCAAGCATCTCGAAATGAACTAATTTTGAATTTGACTTTCCTGTTCCATTTTACTATGGAATAAAAAGCTTTGGATACACAAAGCTTTGGGCTCTTTCTTTACGAAAGAAAAAGGTCGTGATTGCCAAGGTGTATTATATTCATGAAATCGTGCTGCGATACGCTTGACCCTCACTGAGGCGTCCTTGAGGGGTGTTGCGTTTCAGAGGGTCCAGCACGCCGACCATTCTCGCCTAAGTCTCGTTTGAAAGTGGCTCATTACCCAAGGAGGGTGATAGGCCCGTATGGCGACTCACCCGTGAGGGATACCTTGGTCGGCGGAAAGGCCTTTTCTGTAGAGTCAGGTTGCTTGAAACTGCAGCCTAAAGCAGGCGGTAAACTCCATCTGTTATTTTTAAAACATTCTTCTAGTAATGGTGGATCTGTGCCTGTGTACAGTATACAGATAGCTCTAAATCCACCTATGGTGTTGGTTTAGGAGTGGTATTTCTAGCCATTGAGGTAGTCTTCCTTTGGCTGCCTCGGTTTTTACTGCAGAGTTATCAGCTATCGTTTTAGCCCTGAAGTTGGTGTTTGTTCACCAGGGCAATTATTTTACTATTTTTAGTGACTCTCAAGGGGCGCTTTTGGCCCTGACTTTTAAATCTTCCCATCCTATAGTTTTAGCTATTTTGGAATGGCTGTTCCTCATTCATCGTCGGGGGAAGAGAGTGGATTTCTGCTATGTTCCAGCACATGTTGGTATCATAGGTAATGAAAGGGTAGATGCACTAGCTAAGGCTGCGGCTTTGCGACTTGTACGTGCTCCTTGTCCTCTACCTGCTACTGATTTACGCGCTTCACTATTGTCTGCTCTTCATGCTTGTTTGCAGTTGCGGTGGGATAGCATTCCTGTCAGCAATCTAAAGGGAGTCACCGAGTTTGTCTCTAAGAGAGTTTGTTTTACAGTGCCTCGTAAGTTAGAAACTGTTCTGGCTCGTCTTCACATTGGACATACCAGGCTCACACATGAGTTCCTCATGTGTGGAGGCGTGCAGCCATTCTGTGATGACTGTTTGGTTCCCCTTACTGTCAGGTATTTGCTGGTTGAGTGTCCCAGTTTGGACAACTTACGTCGGAGGCTGCTATTGAGGCACCGAGGGGAGGGTGGTGTTTACTGTCTCTCTTCGATGCTTGGGGGAGAGCCTGGTACCCCTGGGGATGATGTGTTTTTATTTCCGAAGGAGCCTGGCCTCCTTCACCTTTTATGATTACAGTATTTTTAATTTGATGTCTAGTTTTTAATATGGAATTTTGCTTTTTAATGTTTTTATGTTTCTACTGCTTATATTTTTGCTTTTACGGCACCATACGACCTTGTTGTTGCGGTGCCGTGCGTTCTATCAGTCAATCAATTAATCAATTCTTTCGACGGCTCAGATCCACTGGCAGCTTTGGAAGCTTTTTTTGCAGATGAGCATGGGGTAATTTACTTTTTTCAATCCCTTTTTGTGTGTGCTTCATCCCCACTCCATTATTTCAGGTCCATGATAGAATTAGTTATCACCTGAATCAGGATAAAAATAGAACAGAAGTAAAATGTAACGATTAATGTGAGTATGAAGGGAAAAAGAAAACTGTCTTTTGAAGGATACAGTACCAGTGAGCCATCCTGTTTCGCCCTTGCTTCTTTGTTTCGGGGTTTCATGGATATTGACAGTGCGACTTGAACTAGGTCGAGAAAGGGTGTAGAAATGTAGTCTGGGGAGGGGGGGAATGAGAAGAAGAGAAAATAGAGCAAAGTGATGGAGAATAGAAAAACAAGACATAAGAGCAATTCAAGTCTTTCCACGCATTACTTCAGTGCCCCTAGGGAAATTAGTTTTAATGAAGTTGATAAAGACAATAAAAATAGAAATAAGAATTCAAACTTCAGAGGATGAGGAGAGAAAGAAAGTACGAAGTGGAAGGACACAATGGCGTTCTTTTGAACAATCCTTACTCCAATAATCTTGGCCTTCACAAAATTATCTAGTGGTAGAAATGAACTAGGTGATACGTGGGGGCACCCATCATCCACCCACTTAGTGTAGTGGTACCTTGTTTTTAGGGTAGCTCTACATCGAGTGGCAAGCCAAATGATTTCCTGTAAACCAGAAAATCATTTACAGCGCTGCGTGGTAACATTATAACCAACCGACAAGTGTTCCTTACGTGACAGCAAGTAGGTTGGCGGAGGGTTAGTGTCTCTCCCTGGAAAACAACTAACTAAAAATAGGAACAAGAAGCCTCGGACCAGGACTGACCAAAAGATGGCGACTAAGGACCGTACAAAGGACGTAATACGGATGGCGACCTGGAATATAAGGGGTGCAAATGATGAGATGAAAGAGAGAGAGATTGTCCAAGTGCTTGAGGGTGCGAAAGTGGATGTACTGTATGTGGATTAACTGAAACTAAATGGAGAGGGGAGAGAGTGTGACAATGGGAGTATGGATGGGTTATATGTGCAGAAGTATGTGAGAATGAGAGTGCAAAAGAAGGACTGTGTATTGTTGTGAGTAACAAATGGAAGGAGAATATAAGAGGGTATGAATCAGTTGGTTCAAGGATTGCACGGGTAAGACTGAAAGTCGGACTACAAATGTGGGTGATTGTGTGCGTGTATGCGCCAACGCAAGATCGTGCAATCACGGTGAGGGAAGAGTTCTGGACAAATGTGGAAGTGTGTATGGAAAAGTTTGAAAGGAATGAAAGAGTGTTTTTTATTGGTGATATGAACGGTGAGGGAAGAGTTCTGGACAAATGTGGAGGTGTGTATGGAAAAGTTTGAAAGGAATGAAAGAGTGTTTTTTATTGGTGATATGAACGGTAAAGTAGGGAATGTGAAGGTGGATGGAGTAGTTGGTGAGTGGGGTGTGCCTGTTTAGATACTGTAGATGAGAATGGCAGTGCTATAGTGGACATTTGTGCTGGGAAGGGGTTGGTGATAGCCAATACCCTCTTCAGGCACAGAATGATACACAGGTATGCATGGCGAGTGATGAGAAGGGTGGATGATGAAATGAATGAACCGAAGGCAATGATTGATTAGGTGTGTGTGGATGAAAGGATGTGTAGACATGTATTGGATGCAAGAGCATATAGAGGTTTGGGGAGTGGACTTTCTGACCACCACTTGGTGGTAGTCAAAATAAGGTCCAAGTAAAATGGAGAAATAGAGAAGAGAAGGACGGGAGGAAGGAGTAGATGTAAGGGGAGTGGAAAGATTACAAGAGGATGGGAAAAAGGCAGAATATAAGAGAGAAATGGAGGAACGATTAGGTAAATATGAATTAGAGCAGATGGGGGACATGGAAAGTGTGTGCAAGTTTTCACAGAGGAAATATGTGCAGCATGTGAGGTGGTGTGTGGAGTGAAGAGACGATGTAAGGGGGTGCAAGGAACAGCATGGTGGAATGAAGAGGTGAGACAGGCTGTGGCACAAAAGAAGAAACTTTTAATGAATGGATGAGAAATAGGGGCATGGAAGAAGCTGAGAGGCGGAAGAGAGAGTTATATGTAGAAAGGAAGAGACAGGTGAAAAAATTAGTAAGAGAGAGTAAGAAGAGAATGGATGAGGAATTTGGAAGGAATTTGAGTGTCAAGTGGAGGGAATGTAAGAAAATATGCTGGAAAGAGGTAAAGAGAGTCAGACAGGGTGGCAATGAAGTTAGTAGGGGAGTGAAAGATAAAAATGGTAGATTACTTGTTGAGAAGGGAGAAAAAGTGAGCAGATGGAGAGAACACTTTAATGAATTGTTGAACATAGAGAATGAAGGCAATGCGAGTATAAGTGGCTGGGAAATGGCTGGGAGAAGGAGGGAGGTGAGAAGACAGGAAGAAATCAGTAAGATGGAAGTTGTGGAAGCACTGAAGAAAGTCAAAATGGGGAAAGCCCCAAGAATTGATGGAGTGTGTGGTGAAATGCTGAAGCATGGGGGAGAGATAGTAGTACAATGGATGTGGAAGATGTGCAGATTGGCCTGGGAGGAAGGTAAATTCCCGGATGATTGGAAGTCAGTATAATTATTCCCTTGTACAAAGGGAAAGGGGAAAAAGAAGTGTGTAGTAATCATAGGGACATTTGTCTTCTTAGTGTAATGGGAAAAGTATACGGTAGGATACTTACTGACAGTTATGGAAATAACTGAGGAATTAGTTGGAGAAGAACAGGGAGGCTTTAGGAAGGGAAGAAGTTGTGTAGATCAGATAGTCATTCTTAGATCTTTAGTGGAAAAGTTTCTAGAGAAGGGAAAGAAGTTGTATGTGGCCTTCATGGATGTGAAGAAAGCATATGACAGGGTGGATAGACAAAGATTGTGGAAAGTATTAAGAATATATGGAGTAGATGGGAAGTTGCTGAATGCTGTGAAGGGTATGTTTGAGGGTGCTAAGGCTGCAGTGCGTGTGGTTATTGAACTGAGTGAGTTTTTTTATTTGAAGGTTGGGTTGAAACAGGGATGTGTCATGTCTCCATGGTTGTTCAAGCTGTATATGGATGGGGTTATAAAAGAGATATAAGGTAGGGCAGTAGATGTTAGAGTGGCCCTAATGAGAGAGGGCAGTGTTATGAAACTCTCTGTACTGTTGTTTGCAGATGATGATGTGTTGTTAAGTGAAGACGAAGGGGAGCTGCAAGGCTTGGTGGATGAGTTTAGGAGAGTGTGTAAGAAACGGAATTTTAATATGAATGTAGGGAAGAGTGGTCTTTGAGAGAGGTGAAGTCATTGAATGTACAGTGAGGGTGGATGATGGGGAAATGGAAAATGTGAGTACGTTTAAGTACTTGGGTAGTGTGATGAGTAAGGATGGAAGTTTGGAGGGTGAATTGCTTGAAAGAGTACAACAAGGAAGAAAGGTTGCTGGTTCCTTGAAGGCAGTGATAAGAAACAGGGAAGTGAGCATGGAAGTGAAAAACTTATTACATGACAATATTGTGATACCAACTTTGACGTATGGAAGTGAAGCTTGGACGTTGTTGGGGGGACACAAGTCAAGAGTGAGAGCAATGGAACTGAGTTATTAGAGAGGAGCCTGTGGAGTCACATGGAGAGACAGACTGACATATGAGGAAGTGAAGGAGCGTTGTGGTGTGGATGTGGATGTGATAGGAAGCTTTAGGAGAAACACACTGAGGTGGTTTGGCCTTGTAGAGAGGATGGAGAGTGAGAGACTGATGAGGAGAGTGTATGCGACTGAGGTGGACGGGAAGAGAGGGAAGGGAATGCCAAGGATGATATGGAGGGATGGAGTGGAGAGGTATATGAGAGGGGTGTGAATTGGGAGCAGGGCAGTGAAATGGAGGGGGACAGGGTGCCATGGAGGCGACTTGTTTGTGGTCACCCCTTATAAGGGATTAAGGAGTCTGGCAATAGATAGATAGACAGAAATAAACTTAAGAATCCGATATTCTCAAAGTGAAGGAGAACCTGAAGAGAAAAATAAGGGCCTTGTGTCTGAGCCTTCATGGAGATTACACATTTTATGGGTATAATCATTCCAGACGGTTTTATTCAGTTTATCGGAAAGTTTTCTATCACGCGTGATGAGATACAATCTTTATTTTCTTTCCAGCAGAGACATCTTTCGCACTCTGAATAATACTGTACTGTTTGGAAATACCAAACATGACACATAAAAAAGACAACAACGAATATTATTGGCATATTCTAGTTAATCTAAACGATCGTATTCGCAACATGGAAGACTTTTCAAACTAGAGAAGTTGACTTTTATAATACCGAACTCCAGTGCTGAAGTCGAACAAAATAATAAATCGTACAGAGACATCAAGACTGAATATTTCCACAGGATGAAGGGGATAATCCAGTCTTCAGGAATGACAGACACAGATTTATATGTGCTGATAGCAGATACGTGGTTGAATAGACTCTGACAGATCTGCACAGACAAGTAAAAAGATCTATACATAGACTGATAAACACATACATAGATATATACATACTGTCATACACATGCGCAGATAGAGAGTTAAACAGATACAGAAAACATCATACCTACAGACAGGTAAATACACACTCAGCCTTTTCAGTCAGAATATATCTCTATCTATCTATCTATTGCCAGACGCCTCAATCCCGTTTGGGGTGGCCACAAACAAATCGCCTCCAAGTCGCCCTGTCCCCCGCCATTTCACTGCCCTGCTCCCAACTCACACACCCCTCTCTCATATACCTCTCCACCCCATCCCTCCATCTCATCCTCGGCCTCCCCCTCCCTCTTCCCCCCTCCACCTCACTCACATACACTCTCTTCGTCAGTCTTTCACCCTCCATCCTCTCCACATGGCCAAACCACCTCAGTGTATTCCTCATAACGCTTCCTATCACATCCACATCCACACCACAACGCTCCTTTATATCCTCATTCGTCAGCCTGTCTCTCCACGTGACTCCACAGGCTCCTCTTAAATAACTCATTTCCACTGCCCTCACTCTTGACTTGTGTCCTTCCAACAATGTCCAAGCTTCACTTCCGTACGTTAGAGTTGGTATCACAATACTGTCATGTAGTAACTTTTTCACTTCCATGCTCACTTCCCTGTTTCTTATCACTGCTTTCAAGGAACCAGCAACCTTTCTTCCCTGCTATACCCTTTCAAGCACTTCACCCTCCAAACCTCCATCTTTACTCATCACACTACCCAAATACTTAAACGTACTCACATTTTCCAATTCCTCACCATCCAACCTCGCTGTACATTCACTAACTTCGCCTCTCTCAAAGACCATCACTTTACTCTTCCCTACATTCACCTTTAGGTTCCGTTTCTTACACACTCTCTCAAACTCATCCACCAAGCCTTGCAGCTCCCCTTCGTCTTCACTCAACAACACAGTATCATCTGCAAACAACAGTACAGGGAGTTTCCAAACACTATCCTCTCTCACCAGGGCCACTCCAACATCCACTACCCTACCTTGTACCTCTTTTATTACCCCATCCATGTACAGATTGAACAACCATGGAGACATGACACATCCCTGTTTCAAACAAACTTTTAAAGGGAAAAATTCACTTAGTTCACCATCCACACGCACTGCAGCCTTCGCACCATCGTACATACTCCTCACAGCATTCAACAACTTCCCATCTACTCCATATATTCTTAACACTTTCCACAATCCTTGTCTATCCACCCTGTCATATGCTTTCTCCAAATCCATGAAAGCCGCATACAACTTCTTTCCCTTCTCTAGAAACTTTTCCACTAAAGATCTAAGAATGAATATCTGATCTACACAACCTCTTCCCTTCCTAAAGCCTCCCTGTTCTTCTCCAACTAATGTATATATATATATATATATATATATATACATGTATATACATATTATACGAAGAAGACAAATGCCCCTATGATTACCACACACTTCTTTTTCCCCTTTTCCTTTGTACAAGGGAATAATTATACCTGACTTCCAATCCTCCGGGACTCTACCTTCCTCCCAGGCCAATCTGCACATCTTCCACATCCATTCTACTACCATCTCTCCCCCATGCTTCAGCATTTCACCACACACTCCATCAATTCCTGGGGCTTTCCCCGATTTAACTTTCTTCATTCCTTCCACAACTTCTATCCTACTGATATATAATCGGACGATTTTTATTCAGCTCTGTAGGTACTTCTTGCAGTGATGGGGCTAGTGAAGGGAGTACTCTGTATCTCTTCCCTCCAGTTTGAGAAGTTTCTCTCGAAGTAAATAGAATATTGACTGATGCAAACACGAATATGAAATAGGATAAACTTTCGCTCTCAACGTGAACCGGTTACAAAAACAAGTAAATGCATTAACGTATTGCACGGGTACACAGACTGACAGATCTGACTTTATCAGAAGCTACGTTAAAATAATTTTGGTGCGATAAATAGAAACACTTAGTCTAAGAGATAAAAAGATTCTGATGAACAATCAGTTTAAGGAGAAGGGCACATTTATCGGCAGATATATACAAATAAAAGAAAGATGTAGATAAAGCCTAAGACTTTGAAATAACGACAGACATAACTGGACAGACAAATCTATACAGATTTTTTTTTTTTTTTCAAGACAGAAGGAACCAAGGCTCAAGAGCCAGCAAGACTATTCCCTCCAAGAAAAAATAAAAACAAGATAACAGAACGCCAAATTCACGATCCGTTCATTTCGAGATGCCTGGACACACTGCGTCTGAAAGGCTGGAGATCATAGGCAGTAGGAAATACAGACAGAGGGAGACAGATCCAGAGGTAACCTGTTCCATTCATGAGGGACTGAGAACAATGGTTAACTTTTGCATTAGAGAGCTAGACAGAAAATGGATGAGAGTTTGTTGCAAGACGGGTGCTGTGGACCCGCAGTAGTTGTGGCAGGATGCAAGCAGAGAGTTCAGAGAAGCAATGACCAGTAAAGTAGCAAGAGAAAAGGTATGAAGATGCAAAAGTGCAGTGAAGAGACAAAGGTTGAAGGGATCCAATTGGAGGAGAGTTAATGAGACAAAAATTCTTTGACTCCACCATGTTGACAAGACCTGTATGCGGGGAGCCTCCCCCACGCATGAGAATTGTACTCTAAACAGGGGCGAATAAACCCCGTGAATAAACACAACACCTGTGCAAGGGTAATAAAGGCACGGAGTCGGCTTAGTACACCTAATATCGTGGAGGCAGATTTTATGAGAGAGGTAATATGATATTTCTAAGATCAATCCCGAGAGAATGAAACCCCAAATATGTTTAAAAATAATAAAGGATTGAGTTGGTTATTGCTAAAATTAGAGGATAGTCGTGCAGAAGATTTTGTTGATTTGAAAGATGTAAGAACTAAGTATTTGATTAATTAAAAACAACAAAATTACTTTTACCCCAGTCAGAGATATGAGCAAAGTCAGATACTCGGTGTGCCATAGCCTCATCTCTTGTTTGATGAAGTAACTGCTGAGATGGACGCTGCAGGAAGCAAATGGAAAGGAGAAGGTTGGAGTCATCAATGTATGAGTGGACAGGATTAGATGTACAGCTTAGGTCATTGATGGATAGAAGTAAGAGAGCTGGCGATAGAACAAAGCCCTGAGGAACACCACTAGTCATAGCTCTAGGAGAAGAATGGTGGCCGTCTACAACAGCTGTGATAAAACGACCAGAAAGGAAGCTAGAGATGAAATCACAGATAGAAGGATAGAAACCATAAGATTGCAATTTGGAAATTAATGAATTATGTCAGACTCGATCGATAGCCTTTGAGATATCATGTGCATTGGCAAAGCTTTAGGTGAAATTCCAGAAAGGATGATCAGGAGTATGAAAGGTAGATGGGATGATAGCCAATGGAACGTCCCTGACGGAACCCAGTCTGACGATCTGAAAGAAGATTTTGATATGAAAGATGCTTTAAATATTTTTGGTTAAGAAGAGATTTAAAACCTTTTGGAATACAGGATATTAGAGCAATTGGGTGATAGATAGAGGGCTGTGAATGGTTACGCTTCTTTGGGACACGCATAATGAGTGCAAACATTCAGCGAGAAGAAAAGGTAGCCTACAAGTTGACAGGCAAAGGGGAAAGAGTTTACCTAGGCAGGGTGTAAGCATAGAAGCACAATTCTTGATGACAACAGGAGGGACACCATCAGACTCATATGCATTGTTAGTGTTGAGATCAGTGATGGAAGAAAATACATCAGTTTAAGACATTTTAATGTCGGCCATGAGGAAGTCAGAGGGTGGAAATGATGGAGAAACAGCACCAGGATCATCTAAGGTGGAAGTGGTGGAGAAAGTTTGAGTAACGAGTTTTGCTTCATTAGAAGAAAAAATTGCTACAGAACCATCAGAGTGGAAAAGAGGACGAAAGGATGATGAAGTACAGTTGTTAGAAAGGTTTTTAGCAAGGTGCCAGAAGAGGCGGAACAATTTGAGTTGGAGTGTTCAGAGCATTTAGTACGGATGAAACTATTTTTAGCAGAGCAAAGAACAGACCTAGCACGATCAGGGAGGAGACATGAAACAGATAAGATTCAGGGGTGGGTTGCCTCCGGTACCTTTCGTAGCCCTTCTCCTTGTTGTGGAGAGCATTCCAACATGGGTGAATAAACCATGGTTTTTTTGCATTAGCCACAGGATATGAGAAAGGAATGTATGCTTCCATGGCAGAGAGAATCACCTTCATAATGTTCAAGACACCCTCAAATGGCTTTCGGCCTTGGAAGCAATAGTCACTCCAGGGAAAATCAAAGAAGTACTGCCTGAGAGCCTCTCATCAGCAGCTTGAAAGTGCCGCAACCACTGCTTCTTGGGAGGGTCTACTGGCATTACTGGAGTGATGGGGCAAGTTAAGGTGATAATGTTGTGATTGGAGGAGCCCAATGGAGAGAAACAGTTAACAATGTAAACAGAAAGATTAGATGTAAGGAAGAGGTTGAGTATAACGGAACTCTCTCCAAGGCAGTCAGGGATACGGGTAGGGTGCATTACAAGCAACTCTAGATTAGTAATGATAGAAAAGATGTAGGCTTGTTCACCAGGTGAATCAGTGAGAGGAGAGAAGAGCTAAAAGATTTTGGTGAACGTTGAAATCGCCTAATATGGAGAGCTAAGAGAAAGGAGTAAGATAGTCGAAGAATTATTCATAGTCAGTAGAATTGGGGGATAAGTAAACAGCACAGATATATTTAATCAGAGAATGACAGGATTGCCAAAGGCAGAGAGTAAGAGACTTCTGAAGATTTAAGTTCAAGAACACAAGAGCAAGATATGTTGTTGTGTACATATACACAACAGCCACCTTTGGCTTTGAAATGAATATAGATAAAAGATGAGGATACCGAGAATGGTTTGCCATCAGTAGCCTCAGACAGCTGAGTCTCAGTGAGGAAGAGAAGGTAAGATAAAGAAGAGGAGAGGTGTTGCTCAACAGAGAGAAAGCATGAGGAAAGGCCGCTAATGTTGCAGAAATGAAGAAGTGAATCAGACAGTGGTTCCAGGCGTCTCATCACCGGGAGAGGAGTGGATGGTGGGGGTTTTGAAGCCCCCCCCCCCGGAGACTTCAAGGCTTGGTGAATGGACGTCTTTTTTGTTTAATTATGAATAGGAAGTGCAGTGTGCAATGTGCATTTAGTTTGGTGCTGACACTTAGAGGAGCTTGTAATGGGATGCATGCAGGCCTACTCTCTGTGTTACTGAAACAGTGAAAAAGTTCAATAAAGGGGGATGGTCAGGAACTAGTCACGAGGACTGGTGAAACGGGAGCTCCAGGTCTCCATGTCATCAGCTTTCCATCCACCTTGGGAATATTCCATCGCTCGACTGGTGCCACAGTCTACTCCCTACAGCAGTTTGGACTGATAGACACACGTTGGAGACATATGCACACCGATTTGGGCAGATAAACAAGTAGATATACGCCTGTATCATTGTTGCGTCCCTTCACTCGTGGCAGGAGGGGGGTAGATACATAGACAGATGGCTAGCTAGAGTATTAGATATTTGGAAAGATATAATTTAGATAAACAGAAATGCATTTTTTTTTTTTGTGTGTGTGTGTAGAACTCTGAAAGGACTGTATGTTTAACGGTCCGTTCCTAAAGGCCTAAGAGTCCTACGTACTATACTACACATCTCCACATGTCACCAATTACGCGCTAATGACCACCATCCATACTGACTACACGCTAGATGCCACGTACACAACTGGTGAATTGGTGTTAGCGTGGGTGTTTTGACATGTTGATGGTACTTATATGTGGACTAGTAAGTCTGTTTTAAAGAAATTCAAATATTTAAACTGTTCCACATCCAAACAACGATGGATGGGGTGATTGAATTATTTATTTTGTTAGATATGTAAATGTGTGTGTGTGTGTGTGTGTGTGTGTGTGTGTGTGTGTACTCGACAGATATACAGATGGCTATAGATATTGATAATGACAGATACATAGGCAGATAAACAGACAGATAGATACACTGCCTGAGATAGAAGTAAATACAGGTACAGATTTACCTTAGGATAAAGATATATAGACAATGACAGATAAGGAAAAAAGCAGAGCAAGATAATCAGTGGGATAATTAAATAAATAAATCCCCCCTGTGGTAGTTGAGTAAAATGCCTTAGGTGTGGAAAGTCCGAAAAACAAGAAAAAAAAAAAATAGAACTTAACACATCCTAGACCAAAAATTACAGTCCAATTTTAATTGGAAACAGTTTTGAGAGACATGTAAGTTAAATACATAAAAACCAAATTTAATCACACCAAACGTTCACAAGAAAGATTTCAGTGTATTTGTTCTTTCTCTATTAGGCTCGGAATTTTTACATCATATAAATTGCACATATGCGATGAGATATTTTTCAAAAGTCGATTGATTAAGCACCACCAGACACTTAAGGCTCATGGTTGCAGTGGCAATGCATCAAAATTAATCGATAATTAGCGTGCAGGACATAAACTGAGAGTCCTAATAAATGGATAAGAATCAGACTGGAAGGATGTTATGAATGGTGTTCTGAAAAGTTCTAATGTCTCCTTTGTTTCTGATGTGGATTAATGTACATGAAGGCTTGCTTCATATAATATCCAAATTTGATGACACAAGAACTGTTAACAGACAGGAAAGACCTAGCAATGGCAGGTGTCTCCAAAAGATATTGATGTACTGTTTATCTGGTTCCAAAATGGGAAGATTTTAATTGGTATTGTATACACAAAAAGCAAAATATTATCACAAAAAGAAAAACGCTAAGAATACCGAAACCCTAAGTATATCCAATTCAATAAAGTAGACCACAAAGAAGATACGGTAATTACAAATATAAAACGAATGGCAAGCAGCCCAGTGGTAGACAACGATCTATAAGGAAGAAAAAAAAATCAGCCGAATTAATAGGTAGATCATTCGAAGAATATCATATCGTTAGTCACCTATTTTTCGTCTTTATGCCTATAGTTGTTGTGGTCACCTATGATCACTTTATTGGAAAAATGAAAAAAAGGAGAACTTTGCTAATGCAAACCAAAGCGTCAATAACAGTATCATGACTGAGATTCAACCATACGAAGAATATCTTGAGGAACAGGATCTGTTGACTTTAACTCTTCAACTTTGGGTATGTTTTGAGTGCTTGCTCTCACAGACGAGTGAAATTCCCAAAATCGCATGTTTTCAAAGGTCTCATAATCTCAGCCAATATTAGACCTACAACGTTCAACAGAAAAATAAAAGACTCATCAATCCTTCGTCTTTCCACTGCAAATAACCCCTGAAGGCCAGGCCAGGTGCTGGTATTGAACGGGGGTAACTTTTGGTGGCGCGCACTGCCCATGTCCTGAGGCATGCTTGTGTCCTTGGCTCTGGTGCGCTTGCTAGTCAATCGTCCCCCCCCCCCCTTTCACTTACCCAGGCACACTGTGCACAGTGGCATGTGAGGGATAGGTAAAAAGGGAAATAACTTCACTGTAGCTGCACACACAACATAAAACACTTAAACTAAATACATATCATTACTTCACTTACAACTAATTTTCTTTGAAATAGTTTTACTTATCATACAGCTTAATCTCTAATGTCATACTCTAATACAAATATCCAAATCACTTCCTTACATTTCCATTTTCTTGGCTATACTTATAAATACTCTTATTTCTAATTTTTTAACATTTAGTTTCCGTAAGTTTAGTGAGGCTCTTTTTTTTCTATTCACACACACTACTTACATACACTATATACACACACTATATACATACACTATCATATTGCTATGCTGGTGGGATTAGGTTAGTGGATTGTTTCTATAGGTGCGAGGAATATTCGCAGGGAATCTTTGAACGAAAGAACGATGGAGATTTTGGCATGTCTGTTTGATTTTCGTTCTATCTAACGTTCGTGAGAGTATGTACGCACCGTACCACCACCGAGTCAGTTAGTTCTGTTTAAGCAGCAGGACAATGTCAAAAGTGCTCCAGAATGAGTGTACCAGACAGTTGAGTTTGTTAGTTAGCCACGACTGACAGAGTTGTGTTTTTCGCCAATGAACAATCAGTGAATTAGTGACAGAGTTTGTGAGTCAAATAGTTTGAGTAATCAGTGAAGGACTGAGTTGTTAAGCATAGTTAGTGTTAGTAGTGAGTGAAGGACAGAGATAACGTGGGAGAGAAAAGTCAGCGTTTTCCAAGTGTACCTTAGCTGAACCTAGAAGGAATAAAAGCCATAAGAGTTCATCTGCTTTTGATTAACCGCCTGACCAGTCAACATGTCATTCTCAAGGTATCAGCGATTGCTAAGGTGTAACAACTGGTGTTAGGAGTGGAACAAATTCTGCGGTTGTAACAGTTGTTGTCAGGAGTGGGATGAATTTTACAATTGTAACAATTGATGTCAGGTGTAAGGATACAGTATGAAAGATGGAGACGCATGGACAGGCTGCCAAAATGGTGGATGTACTGTACCTGTGGCGGATATAATCGCAATGTTCGAAGCACAGCAAGAAGAATTAAAGAAGGATATACTCAGTGTTTAAAGCACAACAAGAAGAAAAAAGAAAGAAAGATATACTCACTGTGTTAAGAGCACAGGAAGAATAAGAAGAAACCCAAGCACAACACTACACAAGACTAGTTGAACAGCTAAGTGGATGCAAACAAGAGCTTTACCAGTTACGAGAGGAGTTGAAGGAAGGGATCAGGAAACTGAACCAACAAGAAGTGGCAGAGAGCTAGGTAGGGAGAACCAGTGACCAGGTAAGAAAAATGAGAGAATAGGATGCACTTATAGTAGAGTATTAAGTTAGAACTGAAAAGCAGGAAGAAAAGTATGGGTTAAAAGTACTTGAAGAGCTTTTGGATGAGAGTCAGCACCTAACACATCCCACAGGTGCCAATGACAGGTGCACGGAGGGGGATGGTGAGGCTGAAGGAGTAGGGTGCCCAATGGTCAGTGACACGGGATCAGAGAGGAAGCTGGAAGTAATGGGTCACAGGCAGCTTCCAGAGACTGAAAAGGCTGCGGGGAGTTACAGGGTGCAGCACTGGGTTTGGGGTACCAGTGGGTGTCGGGATGCGGCAGGGAGGAAAGGAAGTGAATGTGGTCGTGTGTGACCGACACTGGGGACCCTTTCATGTTTGGTTTGGACTGCCTGGCGTCCCACTGCATCCTGCTTCAGTTTCTCCCTATGCAAATGTGGCTTGAAGGAAGGAGTGTTCTGCTGAGGGCCACGGAGCATGCAAGTTTACTAGAGATGAACAGACTGGCTACAGTTATTCCCCCTGAGTCAGAGTTACTACTACAGTGTAAAATCTACCACATGTCCCACGCTTCCCTGGGACTGGTGGAGCACAGGAGCCATGGCATGATAGACGAGGGAATGATGGTGGGCAGGACCTTAGTTGACCCAAAGGCAGAAGTATCTGTTGTCATAGCCAGTTTTTCACTTTGTCCTAAGAAGATACACAAGGGAACAGTTGTGGGATTGTGCCAAGAAGTCGATCAGGAACCACGAAACAATGTATGCAAGAGGATTATTGTTGAGCTCAAGGAAGAACTACTTGACCACTTGTGAGATATGTTTGCCTGGGGTGCCCAGAGTCTGGAGAAGCTTCAGAGGTAGTGGCTAAGGGGGCATTTGGTAAGATATGGTGATGTATGTTCCCCAGATGATATCATGGACCTGGGAAGTGCTCTTGGATTGAAGCCAAGGACCTACTGGGCACCATAGATGAATGGAAGCCCCAAGATAATTACAGAGTTGGCAGCACTGGAGATCCAGTTCCTTGTGCCATGGGACCTAGATGGCAGAGGTGACGGACACAGCCCACTAGTCTTGAAGCCTATGCTATAAATACTTTTATATACGTAGGATTAGGTGGTTGTCTTGTGGACGACACAGTTTTGTGGGAGGGACAGTGTTATGCCCATAGGATTAGGTTAGTGGTTTGTTTCTGGAGATGAGGAACATTTTGAAGATTTCAGCATATCTGTTTTAGTTTCATTCCATCTTTACCTAGGAATTAGTTCTTGTCCTTATCTTTATTTTATATTTTTCGTTTATGTGTATTATTGTGAGAAAAAGTGAGTTTTTTACTAAAATATTCTGGACTGCACTAGGAGGGGGAGCTGAGGGTAAATGAGAGTAAACAAAGACTGTTTTGCTTCTGGGTCAGTTAGTTCAGTTTGGGCTCTGGGGGGCAGTAAACCAAGAGTGTGCCAGATAGAGTGTACCAGGGAGTTGAGTTTTTGTCAGTAAGCCACGACTAACAGACGGAGTGAGTTGTTTTTTTTTGCCAGTGAACAATCAGCGAATCAGCAAAAGAGTGAGTCAAACTGTGAGAGTAATCGGTGAGGGTCGGAGTAGTTAAGAAAAGAGTCAGTGAGAATTAGCCAGTGAATAAGTTGTACTGAGTGAAGGACAGAGATGACTTGGGTGAGAAGAGTCAGTGTTTTGCAAGTGTACCTTAGCTGTACCTAGAAGGAATAAAATACATAAATGTTCATCTGCCTTTGATTAACCGTCTAGCCTGTTGATGTGTAATTCTTGACGTACCAACGAATGCTAAGTTTGTAGCAACTGGTGTCAGGAGTGGAATGAATATAGGTTAATAGACGTTAATAATCGAATCTAACACTTGTAATATCACTTATAACTAATTTCCTTTGGAGTAGTTTCACTTATAATGAAGAGTACTTCTCTGATTTTATGTGCTAATACAAATATTCAGGTCACTTCCTAACATATCTGTTTTCCTGGTTATACTTTTCAATAGCCTTATTTCTATTTCACTTATAATTAGTTCACTTAGTTTTTCTGAGGCTGTTTTTTCTATTTAAACATTATTTAGGCACACTATATACATCCACTATTATAGACAGTGTTTACTAAGCCTTACACATCTGTGATTAATAGGTTATGAGCCGATGATAATCAAACCTAAAACACTTAACAATCATAACTTCACTTACAACTAATATTTTTTGGAGTAATTTCACTGACCTTACAGCTTACTTCTCAAATTTTAAATGCTAATGCAAATACTGTATGCAAATCATTTCCTTGCATTTCTATTATTCTGGCTATACTTTTCAATAGCCCTGTTTCTATTTCGCATATCATTAGTTCACTTAATTTTACAGATGCATTTTTTCTACTAACACACACTATTTACACACACACTATACACACACTATTATATACACTATTCACACACAGTATATGCACACACCAGTATACATACTATTTTCACACACTCTTTACACAACACTACAAACACACACTATTACATACACTATATACAAAGTCCCACACACCTTTGCATGGTAGGTTACAAGCTGATGATAAAAGAAAAAGCACACCTGGCAGGGGCAATGCAGCGTGGAGCAATGTAGGGTGGGCTCCATGTGACTAGTGCGGAAAATATTTTCCTCTTGACTTTCTCCCTTGCCAATTTCTTCCTCACCCTTATACTCATCAGATGACTCCCCTCTCTCATCGGAAGGGTAGGGAGATGCAGGGTAGTCTGCTGGATCATCGGAGTCACTATCCAGGAGAGGCATGAGGCATAAGCGAGATACGGGAAAGAAATCAGACAAGATGGAGTTACAGCTCATCATTCACACGCTAGCACTGCATTCGAATTACTGAACTTGGCAACTCACATCTACCCCAACGCCTGGGAGAGCGTGACGATGTGAAAAAAAATAAATAATTAAATAAATAAAAAGTGGGCGCTTCAAACTATGGCGGGAAAGTGTTGTCGGATCGGTCCAACACCTGGGGTTCTCCTGTGACCGGGGCAAATGATGGACTGATCAGACACCCAAGGCGGATGGCTTAAGGGCAAAGTAAGAAGGAATTTAACTGAAGAACAAAAAAATCAGAGGCACGAAGCAAAATATTTATCATTCAGTATTGCCGTAAACACATGGAGCAAATATTCTTGTAATCCTGTGGTGCATCGCTAACATATTATAAAATTGATTTGATAAGTATTGGACTCAAAATCCGAACTAAGCATGTTCAATGTTCACTTTTCAATAATATAATCAAAACGTATTTCTTTTCTATAGAGCAAAGCATGCAGGATGCAGCCAAAACACAACCTTGCTATATGAGTATATCAAATGTTAGTCTGAAGAAGGTTAGAATACTGAAGAATATGTTTTCCAATTTTCTTTCCCCATGAAAACCCCATGACAGTTTTCTGGGCTGTATGACAGTCCCTTTCACTTTCACCTGGCAGCTATAGCTGGAGGGATTGGTGGATGAGGGGAGCCTTCATGCTTCACTGTCTGTGCTGGACTCAGTACTGATACCTGAGTCAAAACAAGCCCTAATACAACCGGCCTCAAAAGGATCAGCAAAACTGTATTTGTTTGTTCTCCTTTGTACCATGCACAGTTCTCTTCCGTCATTCGAGCCGCAATGGAAGGAAGGACAGACAAACGGATATGCTGCAGATATATACATATAAGCAGTAGAACTGCGGTGAATAATATCACCTCACATTAATCACATTTCAAAACACGTACACACCCTTCTGAAAATTTCTTTTGGATACAAAACACCACACCACTGTGTTCTGAAATTCATTGCTCTATGATCCTTCATTTTTCGTTATGAAGTGTACCAGCACTTATGCCCACAATACCCGTGATACATGAACATCCGGACTCCTGGGTCTGATGGGTTTCCATGATTACTAATACTGAATACATGTTTATTTGATATGGTCCGCGTTTCTGATCCATGTTTCATATTTCATCACATCACAATGCTTTCTGTACGTGTGTGTGTGTGTGTGTGTGTGTGTGTGTGTGTGTGTGTGTGTGTGTGTGTGTGTGTGTGTGTGTGTGTGTGTGTGTGTGTGTGTGTGCGTGTGTGTGTGTGTGTAGTGGGAGGGATGGCTGAAAGAATATAAATACATACATATTTACATACATACATACTGTACATACATACATACTTTCATACAAATATGGACAGATGGTACGTGAGGCAATATATCCCGGAACCGTCCATTCATTCACGGCACAGGAGAGGGAAGGGCAGACTAGATAGACAGACAGAAATAGATAGATAGCTGCACAGAATTGAATCTATAGATAGGCGTATATAGATCAGCAGGTAGGTAGACAGATAGATAGATAGAGAACAATTTTGCGATAAGTAAAAGAGGTACAACCCACGCTAATTCATGTGCTGTCCCTACATTCGTGGCATGAGAGAGGCAAGGAGAGACATACAGAGATATCAGATATAAAAAGTAGATAGATTTTTAGATAGACAGATATACTGATATTAAGGTATATAGATAGATAGATAGAAATATAGATAGATTTATGGTCAATCATGCATACAGATACATCTCGTGGTAATATATCCTGTCACCGTCTCTTCACTTCGCTGTTGGAAAGAGGGGCGCCAGTGACCATCAGCAGTGGCGTGCGGGGATAAGCAGCTTAGCAGAGGCAGGACGCAGAAGAGCCGTGTGAAAGGACACACTGGAAAAGAAAGGCAACGTGGATGCTGGACGGAATGAGAGGATTTGAGAGTAGGAAAATTACTGGAGAGAGAGAGAGAGAGAGAGAGGAAAATGGGAGAGGAGAAAAATAGGAGAGAGTGAAAATGTCTACATACGAATCACCAGTGCCTCTTCTCACTCAAGAAAAGGGCACTGGCTGAAAGATTAATCAGAGAGTGTGTCCGGAGGGAAAGAGTGAATGAGAGACTAAAGAAAGAGGAATGGAAGCGACTAAACAGGAGGAAGGTATATGATGGGGTAAGAGGAAGCAGTGAGACTTAAGAAAGGGAAAGCTGTGTACGTGGATGCCGGAAACTCATGAACTGGAAACCAAAGAAAAACGGGCAGAAATATAAACAATACGAAGAATATGGGATGAAGGAGACAAAGAATGTTCTGGCAGACACGAGAACCGTGGCGCCGATGAGAAAGAGCAGAGTTGGATGGAAAGGGAACGCAGAAGTTGAGAAAATAATAGGAAAAGGTTTACTACAAAGGAACAAAATAATTCCTAAGAGAGAAGGAAGTAAGGGCGCTGGAAAGAAACAGTGGGCAGGAGAATTAGGGAAACGTAAGAGTATGACGAACAATGAATAAATGGGACAAGAAAAACCCGCTAATAACATGAATAGGCTCGCCGGTGAGTGAAAGACTGTAACAAAGGAAAGGAGATATTGACTAAGAGAGGACCCAGATAGAACTTTCTGAAAGTAAGAGTGGACATAAAATAAAGCAAAAATTAAAAAAGAAAGACGACAATGAACGACTAGAAAAACAGGGATAAACATGAACATACTGTCTTAGCAATGAAGAATGGGCTTTAGGAAATGTGGATGTTCTGAAAGAAAGAGAGGATACGAGAGTAAGGGAAGGAAAATTATTAGGTAAGAGCGGACTGGATAGCGAAAAAAATATATAGGATTGCGAAAAAACTAGACAAAAACGCTAAAACGATGGACAAAGATACAAGAGAGGCAAATAAGAAGCAGAGTAATCAAAACACCGACATAGAAAGGAGGCACTGCCTGAGGAAGGAACCAGAGAGAATGTCTTGAGAAGAGGGAGTGGAAGGGTAATGAACTGAAAGCAGTGACAGAGGAGGAACACGAAAAACAAAAACAAGCAGAAACTTTAAATGTCCTGCGCATAATGCGTTACCAGAGAGAGAAAGGAGACACTAGTTGACAGGATTCATGGATATTCTCAGAGTAAAGGCTAGGGGGGATAGTAATTATTAGGCTGAGAAATCTGGAAAGCAAGGAAAACAATGTAAGTATATGAAAAGACGGGGGGAGGACAGAGGCATTGACGTCGAGCTCAGAGACTTAGGAGAGGAGATTAAACTGTGCAGGATAGGGGAAAGTGAAAATTTCAGGGAAGATTGTGAAAATTCCTACACATTAAGGAAATACTGCCGGAGAGACGAATATGGTACAGTGAGGAGGAAAATTATTGCTCAAAAGGGAACTAGGAAGCAATGAGAAATTCATTATTGAAGACATATTTGAATGATGTGTTAGAAGAGAGAAATAGAAAAAAAAAAAGAGTTGCCGACATTGCAAGCAACAGTATGTGGCTGGAGAGAGGGAATATCAGGAACAGGGAGGAGAAAAATAGCAAAGTAGAAAAGTTATGAGATGGAAATATGTCAAATAAGAAAATCGTGTGGAAAAAAGAATGCTTGACAAAAACTAGGGGGAGCCATTGGATGCTGGAGGAAGGGAAAAAATGGCTGAATATGAAAGCAGGAGAGGTATGACAAGACTAACCGGTACGCAGAATGACAGTTAAGGGGGATGTTCAGGGAGAAAAACGGGAAGTTAGAGTAAGTAAAAGGAAATAAGTACGTAAGATGGTGGAAGGAAAACAAATAAAAAATAAAACTAGGCGGAGAGCAAAAAAAAGAAGAGAGAGAGAGAGAGAGAGAGAGAAGGCGGGGGGGTATCAACAGAGCACTGGTGTGGAAAGGAAACGTAGGTGTGTAAAGGGAAACTTTAGATTAGAGGCAAAGGAACGGATATAAGGGGCATAAATAATAGCGTGTGAAGGTTCTGAAGAGAATGTGACATCAAGTACAGAGTCGAGTTATTGTCAGAGGAATCACGAATGTCCCAGAGATCAAGGATTAAGAATACAGGTATAGTTAGTAAATGAAAACAGTGAGTGAGAGAGAGAGAGAGAGAGAGAGAGAGAGAGAGAGAGAGAGAGAGAGAGAGAGAGAGAGTGGAGTCACTGAGAAGAAAGGAATTCAGATTAACAGGTACTGTACCTTCTTTGAAATCCTTTGTGTAGTGAGACCCCCCCCCCACGCTCACACACACACAAACAAGTACATACAGAAACACACAAAAGTTACACACAAGGCCGAGATGGGCCACTGTACAGAGTCAACTATTGGGTACATTTACTGAAACCAAGGAGTCCTGTCAGAGCACCTAACCATTGTGAAGGCGTTTTCGCGAGTTTAGAAATACGGTAGCGGTTTTCCAAGACTGATCATGGGACAAAAAAGAAAAAAAAAATCAGGTATCATAAAGATCTGAGTTTTCACAGGAGACAAACGAAATAATGTTAAACACAGTGATAATGAACATTCATCCCCAAATATTTTCTGCAACAACAGGGATCCAGCCAGTGATCCACAACACATACCTTCATGTTCTCTCTCTTTTCCCTTCTCACTTCTTGTCATTCCTTTCTCAGATTTTCTTCCTGGTAGCCAGACAATGTATTGTTTTCTTCCTCCGGCATCCTTCCCTCTGTGTACTTTTCGTAGAACACATTCTCAGCTTCACCTTGCATCAATATCTTTTTAACCTCTTCGCTACAGTGGCACTTTTTCTGTGCTTTATGGTACCACGAAACGTCTTATTGCGATTTAAAATCATGTGACTTAGCAAGAATAAATAAAAACGAAGAATAAGTATGTACTAGTTTATTGGTTCAAACTTCCTTTCTGTACTATACTTCTCCCTGCATAAAAGAGGAGTGAAGCAAGATTTTTTTTTCCTTGATGTGTTGGCTCAGACAAACGAAGGAATAAAGAAGGGTGAACAGTGTCATTTTACAGAAGTGAAGTTTAAAGCAAAGAGGTTAAGATGAGGGGAAAGGGAGAAAGAGGGGGACGGGAGGTAGGGAGGATAGGAGTAGTAGACTGTAGCACCAGTCGAGCAGGGCAGTACTCCCAAGGTGGATGGAAAGCTGATGACAGGGAGAGCTGGAGCTCCCGTTTCATCAGCCCTCGGGACTAGGTCCCGACCATCCCCCTTTGCTGAACTTTTTCAGTGTCTCAGTAACACAGAGAGTAGAACAGCATGTTCTCCAATACAAGTTTCTCCAACTATCAACACCAAACTACATGCACAGTACACACCACACTTTCTTTTCAAAATTTTCAAAAAAATGGCGTCAAATAACATAGCCTCGGAGTCCCCGGGGGGGGGGGGAACATAAATGCCCCCACATTCAGCCCCTCTCCCGGTGACGACTCAAGGTGCCTGGAACCACTGTCTGACTCTCTTCTTCTTCATTTCTGCAACATTCGTGGCCTCTCCTCTAACTTTCTCTCTGTTGAGCACCACCTCTCCTCTAAACCTCACCTTTTCCTAACTGAAACTCAGCTGTCTGAGGCAACTGACAGCAAACCCTTTTCTGTATCCTCCTACTTTCTCTATACTCATTTCAAAGCCAAAGGTGGCTGTTTTGTATATATACGCAACAACTTATCTTGCTCTCGTGTTCCTGAACTCGATTCTTCTGAATTCTCTACACTCTGGCTTCGGTTTCCTGTCATTCTCTGACTAAATATATCTGTGCTGTTTACAGTACGTATCTCCTAATTCTACTGACTATCAAAAATTCTTTGACTATCTTACTTCTACGATGGAACACATTCTATCCATTTCTCCTTTCTCTGAAATCTCCATTCGAGGAGATTTCAATGTTCACCACCACCTGTGGCTCTCCTCTCCTTTCACTGATCCACCTGGTGAACAAGCCTACACCTTTTCTATCCTTAATGACCTAGAGCAGCTTGTACAGCACCCTACCCGTATCCCTGATCGCCTTGTAGAGAGCTCCAACATCCTTGATCTCTTCCTTACAACTAATCCTTCTGCTTACACTGTTAATCTTTTCTCTACGTTGGGCTCCTCCGATCACAACCTTATCACCTTAACCTGTCCTATCACTCCGGTACGGCCTGCGGACCCACCAAAAAAACGTCGTCTCTGGCACTTTGGAGCTGCAGACTGGGAGGCCCTCAGGCAGTACTTCTTTGATTTTCCCTGGAATGATTATTGCTTCCATGGCCGGGAGCCATCTGCGTGTGCCTTGCGCATTACGGAGGTTATTCTCTCGGGCATGGAAGCATACATTCCTTTCTCATATCCTTTGACTAATGCACGAAAGCCTTGGTTTAATCACGCTTGTTCTAATGCTGTCCTCAACAAGGAGAGGGCCTATAAAAGGTACCGGAGCCAACCCACCCCTGAATCACATCTTTTATACATTTCTGCCCAGAATCGTGCTAAGTCTGTTCTTCGCTCTGCCAAAAATAATTTCATCCGTACAAAATGCTCTCAACTCTCTAAATCGAACTCTTCCCGCTCCTTCTGGCACCTTGCCAAAAACTTTTCTAACAACTTTGCCTCATCATCCTTCCCTCCTCTTTTCTACGCTGATGGCTCTGTAGCTATTTCTTCTTCTGATAAAGCAGATCTCTTTGCTCAGACTTTCTCCTCCAATTCCACTTTAGACGATTCCGGTGCTGTTCCTCCGTCACTTCCCCCCTCTGACTTCCTCATGGCTAACATTAAAATTTCTTCACCTGATATATTTTATGCCATTGCTGGCCTTAGTACTAATAAGGCATATGGGCCTGATGGAGTCCCTCCTGTTGTTCTCAAGAACTGTGCTTCTGTGCTTACACCCTGCCTTGGCAAACTCTTTCGCCTTTGTCTGTCAACTTGTACCTTTCCTTCTTGCTGGAAGTTTGCTCTCATTCAGCCGGTCCCAAAGAAGGGTGACCATTCCCAACCCTCTAACTATCGTCCAATTGCTTTAACATCCTGTATTTCAAAAGTTTTTGAGTCTATTCTTAATAGCAAAATTTTAAAACATCTTTCCTATCACAACCTTCTTTCTGATCGTCAGTATGGGTTCCGTCAGGGACGCTCCACAGGCGATCTTCTCACCTACCTTTCAGACTCCTGGTCATCCTCCTTTCGAGACTTTGGCGAAAGCTTTGCCATTGCACTTGACATCTCAAAGGCTTTCGATCGAGTCTGGCATAAATCTTTAATTTCCAAACTGCCCTCTTACGGTTTCTATCCTTCTATCTGTGCCTTCATCTCTAGCTTCCTTTCTGGTTGTTCTATAGCAGCTGTTGTAGACGGCTATCGTTCTTCTCCTAGATCTATTAACAGTGGTGTTCCTCAGGGCTCTGTCCTATCACCAACTCTCTTCAGTTATTCATCAATGACCTTCTAAGCTGTACATCTAACCCTATCCACTCATACGCTGATGACTCCACCCTTCACCTTTCCATTCGATTCTCACAACGTCCATCTCAGCAGTTACTTCAACAGGCAAGGGATGAGACTATGGCACACCTAATGTCTGACTTGGCTCGTATCTCTGACTGGGGTAAAATTAATCTGGTTGTTTTTAATGCATCAAAGACTCAGTTTTTGCTCCTATCAACCCGACAAAATCTTCCGCAGGTATACCCACTTATGTTTAATAATCTATCTATCTATCTATTGCCAGACGCCTCAATCCCGTTTGAGGTGACCACAAACAAATCGCCTCCAAGTCGCCCTGTCCCCCGCCATTTCACTGCCCTGCTCCCAACTCACACCCCCCTCTCTCATATATCTCTCCACCCCATCCCTCCATCTCATCCTCGGCCTCCCCCTCCCTCTTCCCCCCTCCACCTCACTCACATACACTCTCTTCGTCAGTCTTTCACCCTCCATCCCCTCCACATGGCCAAACCACCTCAGTGTGTTCCTCATAACGCTTCCTATCACATCCACATCCACACCACAACGCTCCTTTATATCCTCATTCGTCAGCCTGTCTCTCCATGTGACTCCACAAGCTCCTCTTAAATAACTCATTTCATGTTTAATAATACTCAACTTAATCCTGCATCGTCGTTGAACATGTTTGGGGTTTCATTTGCTCGGGACTTGTCTTGGAAAGATCATATTACATCTCTTGTAAAATCTGCTTCCAAGCGATTGGGTGTACTAAGCCGACTCCGTTCTTTCTTTGCCCCTGCACAATTGTTGACTCTATACCGGGGTTTTATCCGCCCCTGTGTGGAGTACATCTCTCATGTTGGGGAGAATAAAAATAAGGGAGATGGTGGGAGGGAGGTAGGAAGGATGAGAAGGGGAAAGTGGGAGTGGTGAAAGCAGGGTGGTATTGGTGTGGAAAGGGAAGGTTAAACATGTAGAGGAATAGAGGGAATGAAGAAGAAAGAGGGGGAGGGGTGGAGTAGCAGAGCTAACCGCTTTAGGACTAAAACGGCATGTTTAGTTAATGAACGCTACCTCCAAACAGTTTTATTTAAAAGGGTGAAATACCCTAGCAGTGAATGGGTTTTTAAACCACTCAGTTCCAGAGTCTCTCCAAAAATATATAAAATAGTCTGAAGCTGACGGGAATTAAGCAAAAAGTACGTTATTGTAGAGAACTGTGTCTTGTGCTAGAAAAAGGATTGTGAATGAAGATACAGGAAGACAGAGTAGGTGATGTGGAAGTGACATACCAGGCAGACTTCTGTTCCACTTCATTAACTTTGTTTCCCATAAGAATTGAGTTTTCTTATTACATTCCACTCGGCTCCTGCTGTTCTCACCTTTTGATTTACTTTCCCACTTGCTTTTCTAGGTGCCGGAAGCATCAATGACATTTCAAAGTAAGCAGTGCGGCACAATTGAGACTACTATGTCAGAGTTTTGTGATTGTCCGACTAAGAAGTGGAGCGGTATTATTGTACTAAATTACACTGTGCTGTAATATAGTTTCATCTTTCAGTTAAACAAGTACAACATTCCTTCATAAATTCTGAAAAGCTTCTTCTGTAGCAAGAATCCTATCATAGATTCCTATATGTTTGCTCATTATATTGCTATATTCAGATGAGGGATAATCTCTAGGAACGTCCCCTACCCCCCCCTCATTCTCTCTCTCTCTCTCTCTCTCTCTCTCTTTCGCTCTCTCGTACAGTTTAGCTACATTAACAACAATATAAATGATTTACTTACCGGAACTGTACACCCGTCCAAAAAAAGTATCGTTAGGCATGGGGGCGATAGATCATAGGCTTTATGGGCATTGTTCTAAATGAGCGAGTGCAGCGAGCGAAGCGACCAAACGTAGCTAAGTGATGTTTACGATCAGCTGAGAAATGAGCGGCCCGACAGGACCCAACCCGACCGCGATGGATTTCAGAGGCTGATAACTTTTCTTCTATGTGCGATAGAGAAGAGAATCTTTTAGCAGGTAGTAGATTGATATATTTAATTTTTAGCTATACATTTACTCATGAGACCAAAGAAACCTCTTGGAATCCCAGCTTTCCCAGGGAATGTGTTGAGGGCTTCAAATGACCTGCAACACAGTGAAATCAATTTTAAACAAAATTTCCTGCTGTAACATTATGTTTTCTTCCATGAATTCTGACAATTAAATATGGAATATTACGCTCATAATTTTGCATGAACACTTTTTCCATGCTGTGCGGCTCCAGACCCACCGCCAACTTGGTGCGTGCTAGAAGGAGACGGTTGTTGTCTCTTGTGTGTACGTGTGTGTGTGTGACAGAAAACTGTGAGAAAGTAAATAATTATTCTTTTGTTATTGTTCAACTCCCTCACCAGAAATGTTGAAAGTTTACACCAAGATGAAATTACGATGATAGACGTATGTACAAACGCTCGCTCGCTCGTCACGCGCCCACAAAGCGCACTTATTACTTGTCCTGACTTTGTACGGTTGGTATCCCTGCATTCTGGGACTGTAGTCATGAATGAGTTTATCCGTTCTTGAAGAATGTGAATCCAACGAGGCTTCATTTAATACAGTATATTCGGCGGTTTGTAGGTGATGTAACTGTAAAGGGACGGGTTGCATCCATACCACGAACGATTGAATGGTGTCATTCGGGCAGGAGGAGCTTACAGTAAGTATTAGACAGACAGGGTTAGAAATATCATGCACAGGTGAGTATCTCTCTTAAATTTTATATATATATATATATTTTTTTTTTACCAAAAACGTTACGTTCTGAACTTTTGTCTGGTGGAATGAGTTATCTAGTGTTTTTATATATTTACTCATTTAATTGTGGTGATGATGATGATGATGATGAGTAGTAGTAGTAGTAGTAATAGTACTGGTGGTGCTGGTGGTGGTAGTAGTAGTAGTAGTCATAGTGGTAGTAGTAACAATAGTAATATTATGGATGTTGTTGCGAAGGGTATACAGTATGTAAAATTATTTATTTCTAGCAATTTTATTATAGTCTATATCCTGCTTGGAGTGTGTGCTGACATGTCTCATTTGTGATGTTTCGAAACAGTTCTATTATATATCTAACTATCTATCTATCTATCTATCTATCTATCTATATATATATATATATATATATATATATATATATATATATATATATATATATATATATATATATATATATAAACAGAGTACAAAATTGTAGTATTCATTTGCCCGTGGCATTCATGCAGTCCATATTTCTAAACATCTCTTAACAACAGACACCTAGAGCTTGAAGTGATTCTTGCAAAGCTGAGACACATCTAATATTCCTAACACTCCCACTCGTCCCCAGCTGCTACCGATATGGAACACAGGCGTACCAACTGTTACCGAGGCTCTGGGATTCATATCAGTCACTTCCTCTTGTGTTTCACAACAGAACGTCCGAAAAAGTAACTATACTTTTTGATGTGTGTATTCGGTCAGATGATGCACATTTCGCGCGAAGCCAACTAACACCACAGACGATGAATGTTTTCAAATGCTTGGTATTTCAATATCTCTGATCTAATGCTGATGCGTAATGTCACCAGCTAATATCATTTTCTATCATGTCTATGATTAGTAATATTGTTTCTACACGCACATGATAATAGATTTCTCTTCCACACCTACTGAGAATTGATATCATTATATAGTATCAATGAATACATACAGTGTGATACTTTTGTGAACGTCCATGCAGTGGACGATGAAGTATACTTACCTGAATGATCGGTCGTCACGAAATGAGAACAGTTCTGCTTGTAAAGTGCCGTAAGGCAAATATTCTAAAACGTGAAGAGTAATGCATATGGTAAATAAACCTCTGTCCTTTATGCATCATTACTGGGAATAGCAGGCATACAAATTAAAACGATATTAGTGACGTATATCAGAATTTCGTCTTCCATTTCAATATTTCGTATACTAAAACCGTACAAACGGAATAAGAAGGATATGTTTTGGGGCTACTATTTTTTGGTGGGTTATCAACCATTGGGGCTAAGGTTCTGGTCATTAAGCTAATATATATATATATATATATATATATATATATATATATATATATATATATATATATATATATATATATACTGTATATATATATAATGTATATAGACGCTCCTGACCCGAATCGAACCGGAGACTTCTAGATAAAAATCATGCACTGATACCACTACATCACGGCGTGATAAAAGATGAGCTACCTGATTTTTTACGAACCAGGTAAATCCATTATGGAAGGATATATTTCAGTCACAACACATTAGGACTATTGTTCAGCCCCACGCAACTCGACAAGTGACAGAGCAGTTTTAATCTATCCCAGCCACAACACGAGCGTCTTTATATTACAGTGAAGATACATACATATTTTTACCAGCGCTGTTTGATAAGTTTTCTGTAACTACAGTAACGAAATCAAAAATATTAATTTATAGAGATAGTTGGTACAATCAGGAACAAAAGTTGACTACCGTAAGTATTCCACTGCGTCAAGGCTACATCACACAGGCATGTCCACCGCTTTCCTTCCTGACACATCATCTTAAAAAGAATACTCACTGGGAAGAGTAACATAGCATGCCTCTCTCAACCAAGGAATAGTAGCCATCACAGAAAAGTGGGAGGTAGAAGTGAATTTTTTCTGACTGTGCACAATTCACGGATTTTCAGAATAACTGCAAATAAATGAGTCAACATGAAGAGTTAGAACATTTTCCCATCTTTAACAATGGTATTACCACCTCAGGCTACTACAGCCCTATTGTAGCTAAACAAAATCATTTAGCACTAGCTACGACAGAATAATAGAGGTCTCCCAACCAGAAGAGTGTAAATGATACCAGTATTAACATCGAAACTCATGATTCACTCTCAGCTGAATATATTCGTATGACAATAGCTTGAATTAAATATCAGTGTTGTTCCGACCACTGGGAAAATTTGATTTTGACTATATAATCAAAAGAAAGGGGAGGAACGAAACCGAGGAGATATAGGGATGATGTGGAGCGGTATATGGGGGCAGGGAATATAAGCTAAAGAGAATGAAGCCTAATGCTGGAAGACAGACTGACATGGCGACTATATGCTTGTGGCCTCCCTTTCCAGGATGAAGGCGTCTGGCTATTGATTGACATAAAGCTAACACGATGTTCAAAAGTACATGGTGCATGACTGAAGGAATTCCAGAAACCCGAAAACCAACTTTTATACGTCAACTCTGAAATCACCAAAACCTGCACAGTCCTGGCATAAACTGGCTGCAGAGAACACTGTATACCACAACACGTTTTATACATTCCACCATACCAATACTATTTCATTTTATTTATATGGATACAGTATTTTCATATCAGCACACTGACTGCGGCGGGGTAATTTAGCTGAACTCTGTCATTCGCTGGACCAGACTGACAGGCAGTGCATTTTGAGTATTGACTCGTCATGTGAGTTCTGCCCATTGTTCGCCAAAAATTGCGAGGGGTTGTGTGGGGAGAGAGAGAGAGAGAGAGAGACAGAGACAGAGACAGAGACAGACAGACAGACAGACAGACAGACAGACAGACAGAGGAATAAGAAGGAAATGTTTATGACAGAAAAAAGGGAAACCCCGGAGGGGAGAGCGAAATATTATGAAAGGGAAGTGGTTAAATTATATGGACCTACAATAAAGAACTGGCCAGTAAGGAGGGAGTTATACAGAACTTAGGAGTAGTCATTGTGCTATACAACACAATACCACACCTCAGATTCAGACACAGTTCACACTTCCATTCTTCATACTACCATACCACACTGCCACGCGTATAGTGCCACGACACTGCCACACTACGCTGCCTAACGCACTGCCATGGCATATTGCAACGTTTCACACAGGCGCATCTCAAACTACCATGCATCACATTACCAAGCTCCACACTGCCACAGTTCCCACTGTCACACTTTACACTTTTATATAGCACACTGCCAGACTTCGCACTACTACACCGCACTACCATGTTTCACACTGCAAAACTTCGCTCTAACAGGCTTTATCCAGCCACACTTTACATTGTCTCATTTCCCTGCAGTATTTTACAGTGCCACACTCTGACTTCTGACTTGCTTAGGTAACACCGTGCTAAGAGTCCTGCACACAGTGATTTAATAATATCTCAACTTGCAAATTAAATTGATGTTAGTGTATATTTGTGTATATCTAATAATAATATAAGTGTAACATGTATAAGTTGTAAGAGTAGCCATATGTAATTATACTGGTGTACGAGACACAAATTTCTTACTCATGTCGCGACACTAGGGCCTACCTCTGGAAATGATAAGTTTGCGTCTAAGTAGCTTTGGCTCACACGAGCAGCCTGGGGTTGGGGTTGTTCAAGTCAGGGCATATAGCGCTCAACACCTGTACAGTCTATCGCTTTATAAAGTCGAGAAAGCCCTATGGAGTTTATGCACACACCTCTGCACTAACTTCAAATATCCAGATACAGCCGTCCTCAGCTCGTGAAAAAATGGCGCCTGCCCAGCGATTCGCCTGCTTTGTGTACCAGGAGTTTATAAGGGACTTCGTGATGGAAGAGGAATGTGAGTACACGTGTTGACGTATTTGTGAATTAGCAAGTAGGCTTAGTTTAGAAATATGGAAAATTAGTGAGGCAATTGACGCATTAAAATGACAGGCTGGAAGGTTGTGAGAATTAGGATACAATGGTGAGCACTAAGGCAGTGCGTGTAGAGGAAGTGAAAGGAGAAATGTTAGTGAAGGTAAATAACTTAATAATTAGACCAGTAAAGGTTGAGACCAGTCAAGAGAAGTGACCCCTTCCAGCAATTGAAGGGCGGGTGCAAGTCTAATGTAAGCAGCAGTGATAGGACTGGCTATTAGGAATAGGTTTCAGGCACTAGAGGATGAAGTGCAGGATGAGTCTACCCTCATATTTGTCAGGGATTCGTTGACTGGATATCAGGAGATTTTTGCCTGGGGTTCTAGGAGGAATTGCTTATATTTTCCTGGGTGCAGGATACAGGACGTGACTGAGACTTAATGACTTAGCAACACCCCAGAGGACTCGATCTTTGTTAATGTAGTAGGAACCAATAATGTAGCTTCAGGCAGGTCAGAGGCGATTTTTAGAAAGAACAGGGACCTTATTAGGAAGCTCAAGGAACGTAGTAGGACGTTAGTTATCTGTGGTTTGTTACCAAGATTTGACGATGGTCCTGTGATCCTGAGTAGAATGATAGGAGTCAATAGTAAGCTAGAAGGTCTGCATAGCAATGATGGTGTGGTGTTTGCTGATGTTTGGGACAATTTTAGTCTTGATAGGAGTTTGTGTGGTAGAGGCGGCCTTCAACTTAACTGAGCAGGAAAGGCTACGTTAGGTAGGGTGCTAAGTGATAGTATTAGGCATGCTTTAGGTAGTAAAACAGAAGCAGAAGTAGGGAAGGTTAATCCGTAGCTGTTATAATAATCCAATCCTTGAGACCACTATGGATAAAGTATGTGAAGTGAGATCAGCTAACCAAGATTAATGGGTGCACTTGACCTCACTTCGGGTGCAGGTAGAAAATCACGAGATTAATGGCAAGGGAAGGACTGCCAGGCCATCCGGGGCTTATAGGAGCAATGGAATTTCGAGAAAGGATTTAAACGATTAAACAGGGCAAATTGTAGTGTGTCTTACAGCTTAACTAGATCCAGCCGTACTATGAACAATATGCATAAAAACATCTAAAGTACTATTTTAAAGCGAGACGAATTGATTAGTTATGCACATCCCGACATAATTATGATTAGAAAATATTTGTTTAACTCTCGTGACAAGCACCTTATTGGAGAAAAATCCTTACAGAACTATAAAACATTTGAAAACCGAGATTGCACAAAATCGGTGGGGGAGTTATAATATACAGTATATTAAGAACTACATAAATACAGTACAGATCAATAAATTGGAAGTTGAAACATACGATTTTTGTATACCGAAATATTTCCAGAGAGTAATAAACCCATTCTTTTCGGTATAATTACAGAACGCTCAAGTTAGATGAGGAACATGATATAATTCTGTACGGCGAACTAAAATCAGTAATAATAAACAAAGACTGTGTTGGGGGGGGGGGAGGAATTTAATAATCCAAATATTGATTTTAAAAATTTATGCAGAGATAAAGAAAGGAACAGGCTGCTAGAACTGATAAGCGACGCATTTTAAAGTCAGGCAGTGTAGAGTATACACCAACGAAAGATAATATTCTTGTCCTTTGTCTAGCAACAGACAGTGATATAATATTATGTGATGTTCGTGCAAATTTTAGGAGCAGGGATCATAATATAATTAGTCTTAAAGTTAACATCAACTGTAAAATAATTATAATACGAGCTTTTTAGTTCCTAATTTAACCCGAGACGTCCCATCAACGTATGGATACGTTGCAACATTTTGCATTTGCCAGTCCCTTCGACGTACTGGTACGTTTTGCAATTGCAGGATGCATAATTTCCACAATTTTCAAAATTCGCGCGAGATTTTTGGTACGTAGCATCGCACAACCTTCCCCTACCTGCCACCAGGCGGGGACACTCGGCGACCCCGCGTGACCCGCACTCACCTGCGGCTCGGTCACTCACCTGTTAGCAACGGTCCCGCTCAGACATGGCGCATAGAGGTCTCTCGGAGGAGGAAATTCAATCCGCCCTGGATGCCTTTACTGGTGATAGTGATTCATCACTTAGTGACAAGGAGATGGACAAAGACTATGTCCAACCAGAGGATGTGGAAAGCAGCAGCAGTGATGAGGAAGTCCCGTCCCCCACGAAGCGGCGCTACGTGACTTATCGTGCTGCAGGAGAGGGTCAGGCTGCACAAAAACAACATGCAAGATCCTCTAGCCAGCCCCTACGTGACGTGGAGCCCGATTTCAAGGACAAGGACATAGCCGTGGGACGTGCTGCCATGTGGTATGGCCGTGAGGTTATTACTCATCGTGGCCCAGAGCGCATTCCACATCGTTCTAACAGGTATGGGCCTAGTGTTTTGTTTGGGGATGGCGGAAGTGGCGTTGAGGGAGTGGGGAGTGAAAGGGAAAGTGTTGGGAGGAGTGTGGAAAGTGAGAGTGGCGGAAGTGAGTCACGTGGTGGCGTGAGGCTGCGGGGCTTATCACTTGGGGCAGTGAGGGTGGGTGGTGAGTCACGTGGTGTGGTGATGGAGCAGGGAGGTGAGGAGGAGCCACTCCCTAGCATGTCTTATGCTCCCCAATATTCCTGGGATTCCTCCCCACAGCCCCCTGATGTTCCCCAAGGCCGTAAGGGTAAGGGAAAGGGGAAGGGTAAAGGAAGAGGGAAGAGGAGTGCGAGTCGGGAAGCCCTTTGCACTCCTCCTCCCCAACCTCCTCCACCATCATCTCCTCCCCACCCTGATGAAGGCGAGGATGGGGACGATCAGGACGAGGATTTTGTGTCTTGGAATTGGGAGGATGGGAATGATTTTACTCCCCTCATTCACCCATTCACTGAGCAGGGGCGTGCTGGATGCATTGCTCCCGGTATTCACCCTAATTCAACCAGGCCGGATTTTTTTCCACGTTTTCTTCAGTGAGGCTTTTGTGGAGGAAATAGTGGATCAAACAAACCGGTTCGCTAACAGCCAGCGGCGTGAGAGTGAAAGACAGGGCACAAGGAGCAGGCATTCTATCCTCTATGATTACCCAGTCTCCCTTGCAGAAATGTTTTTGTTTTTGGCCTTGGAACTTTTGATGGGTATTGTACGAAAGAACCGAATTCCTGCATACTGGACAAAGGACCCTATTATGCTTGCACCAACATTTGGCCGAGTAATGAGCCGTAATCGGTTTCAGGAAATTCTAAGCCGCCTCCATTTCTATGATGCTGATGATCCTGCAAATGCTAATGACACATAAGATGAGGCGAATTAGATTGGTTTTTGATCACCTAAGGCAGACATTCCGTTCCTCATTTTATCCCTATAGAGTCCTCGTCATAGACGAGAGTCTCGTGTTGTGGAGAGGCAATATTTCATTTCGGCAGTACATACCCAGCAAAAGGCACCGTTTTGGGTTCAAGATCTTTGTTATGTGTGACTGCAGGACTGGGTATGTGCGAGACATAGTCTTGTACACCGGTGCACAGACAGACATAATAGAAGATCGGAGTATTGGTCTGTCGGGAGCAGTGGTAAAGACAATGATAGAACACTATCTTCATCGTCGTCACGTCCTTTACCTTGACAATTGGTACACTAGCCCTCTTCTTGCTCAATATCTACACAGGCATGACACGGGGATATGTGGGACCGTCAAGGTGAACCGGCGTCACATGGTCAAGGTGGGGCAGAAACTTGACAGGAATGAGGTTGTCTTCTTCCAGGCAAACAGTATCCTTGCAACTCTGTGGAACCACAATAGAGAAGTCCGCCTCTTGTCCACAGTTCACCGCCCCTTGATGCACCGTACAGAGTTGGTTGATTATCGGAGCGAGAACAGGCGTCATGTATGGAAACCTGAGTGTGTGCTTCATTATAATATCAACATGCGCCTGGTGGACCAGTCAGACTCCACGATATCCACTGTCGAGTGTGCCAGGACCACGATGAAGTGGTACAAAAAACTATTCTTTCACCTGCTTGACATTACTGCCCTGAATTGCCACCACCTTCACGCCATGACAACAGAAGTTCAGGAAACCTTTGAAGGGTTTGTGAGGGAGCTCACATGAGAGATTGTTGCAAGATATGCGGTTGAAAGGCCCCAACACCGCACCCGCACAGCCCCAGGTGCCCACCCTCCCCTGAGATTATCCGCGCGCCATTTCCCCACTCCCATACCTCCCCAAGCAAACAGACCTAGGCCCCAGTGCAGGTGTCACGTGTGTAGCAATTCCCGCGTGAGTCCCACCACTCAGAGAAAGAACACCTGCTATGAGTGCGTTCAGTGTGACATGGGTCTGTGTATTCACCCATGTTTCAGTGAGTTTCACATGCTCCTGCACTTCTGATAAGGTGTGAATGTGATAGGATGCTGATACTCTGAAATAAATGCGACAAACAGACGCTCAGTGTAATTATAAGGCCGTAGATCTGTAAATAGTAGTATGGAAGTGAAAACGGGTGTAATATTATGGAAGTGAAAACGGGTGGAAAATTATTATGTAAGTGTATGAATATTATCTAAGTGGAAACATACCTTGCGAGGGTATTTTGATGCAATATTCAGACGTTCAGTGGAATAAATAAGCCCCGTAAATATGTAAATAGGAGTCTATAAGTGAACACGGGTGTAATATAAGTGGAATATTAGTATGTAAGTGTATGAGTAATTTCTAAGTGGAAACATACCTTGCGAGGGTTTTTTGATGCGATATTCAGACGCTCAGTGGAATAAATAAGGCCCGTAAATATGTAAATAGGAGTCTACAAGTGAACACGGGTGTAATATAAGTGGAATATTAGTATGTAAGTGTATGAGTATTATGTTGGTCGAAACATTCATTGTACCCCCCCCCTACAATATGTCTACCCCCGATGTAAATATGCCCCCCCCCAATGCATACATGCCCCCACTAAACTTGCTGACCTAGCACGCTTTCCCAGAGCCAAGCCTGGGAAGACGGCACTACTGCGTCAGTTGAGAGCAGACACTCAAGAAGGGTAGACTATTTTGTTGTGAGCTCGTAATAAACTCCTTAACTAGCTGTTTGTACACGGAGTTTCTATCACCAAAGTATTGCAAGTTACACATTGCGAGGGTATTTTCATGCGATATTCTGACGCTCACTAGAATAAATAATGTCAGTAAATATGTATAGTGCAGAATAGGGTGTAAATGGGTGTAATGTAAGTGGTAAAGTATATTGTGATCGAAGAAATAAAGTAAAAGTGGAAACACGAGTGTTAGTGTGCTTCCTACGAGATTATGCGCTTGCATTTCGCTAAATGCCCTCGTAATGAATATAAATAATTGAAAACGTTTATAGTGGCGGAGGAAAGACTCAATGTAAAGAAGAAAATATTATGAAAGTGATAAAACAATGTTGTATGTTGAAATACGAGTCATAGCGAGTGCGCTGAGTATGCATATGTGTGCTATACTTATGCTACATGTCATTGTAATGAATGAAAACATCTGAAAACATTTACATACAGTACAAAATGGTAAAATGGCATTGAAACAGTAGTATACAAGTAGAAAAAATGATATGTTGACTAAAACAAGAAACTTAGCACATAGCGTTTTACCGATCGGACCAAACTCGTTATGCTCGCGCGAAGGTACAATGCTTATTTTTCATATGTCATTGAAATTCATAATATTGTTATTCTTATTGTTTATTAGTTCAAATTCAATAAATGTAGAGGTGTTGTTTGTTGTTTCTCCCAAAATTACCTACCATAGAAAACGTGAGCACCTCACACCTCTATGATAGAATATGATACCTGGCGCGGGGGACCTCACCTGTTCTGACCGGTTGCAGACTACGGTAAGCACTTTCTTTGTGATTTTCCTTTGTTTCTCAACATAAGCGAAAGTTTTAGCCAAAAAATTTTTTTTCCAAAAGTGGTCAGGACTGGGGGGTGTCAGAGGTGCGAAAGTGGTCGGGACGTGACGGGTTAAAAAGAAGCTAACTTTCGTGTAAGAAAGAAACTCATTAACACCAGTTGGATTTAGTTACTGCAGGTGGATAATGTCGAATAAATGTGGGATCTAGAAAGCACTCAGAGAGCGCATACATCAGCCAATGCCATTGCCATTAAAAGGGATCCGGATCCGGATCTGTGGATATAGGATCCGGATCCGGATCACCCCCCCAAAATAAAATAATAATTTCTTTCTTGGTCCATGGCCCACCCTTCCACAAAATTTCATCAAAATCCGTTCATAACAATTTGAGTAATCATGCTAACAGATCCGTGGATACAGGATCCGGAACCGGATGCGGATCCATCCCAAAACTTAATCAATTCTTTCTTGGTCCATGGCCCACCTTTCCACATAATTTCATTGAAATTCATTGAGAACTTTTGAGATATTCTGCGGGTTACTCAGGATACGGAACCGGATCCAACCCCAAATTTGATCATTTCTTCCTTGACCCTTCGTCCACCGTTCTACAAAATGTCATCAAAATCCATTAACAACTTTTTGAGTAATCCTGCTAACAAGTCCGTGGATATAGGATCCGGATCCAGATCCGCCCCACAATTCAATCAATTCTTTTTTGGTCCATTGCCTGCTGTCCACAAAATTTAACCGAAATTCATTGAGAACTTTTGGAAATATTGTGCGGGAGATTCCGGATCAGGATCCGAATCCACCCCGAAATTTAATAATTTCTTACTTGGCCCATGGCCCACCCTTCCACAAAATTTCATCAAAATCCGTTCATATCTTTTTGAATAATCCTGCTAACAGGCAAGCAAGCAAATAAAAGCCGGAAAAACATGACCTCCTTGGCGGAGGTAAATGTTAACTAATCGATTGAAACCAGTCTAACATAAAATTATAATGGGAATTGCCTGAAGAAATAATCTCATTAATAAACCACCTTGGATGTCGAATAGGATGGCCCTTATTTTGACATTTTAGAAAGTTTTACGTCTGACCCTCCCAAGTGCTTCATTCCAGAAAAAGAATAAAACGATCTGAGTGAAATTTAATGCAAATCTAATGATATTTAGAGGTGGCTCAAGACCTTCTAACTGTAGTGGACTCGACAAGTCACACCATTAGTGTGGTGTATAGGTATCGACCATTACCAAAAACATCATGGGTCAAAACTAATAATCTAGGTATTTACTGATGCGTGGGATCTCGCAAGTAGGCAGCTGTGTGGAATGTATGTGACAGTCTGGTCTTCACAGTCTGGTCTTCGGTGTGTCGCGTGACAGGTCTGTGTGTGTGTGTGTGTGTGTGTGTGTGTGTGTGTGTGTGTGTGTGTGTGTGTGTGTGTGATATCACGTGATTGTGTGTGTGTGTGTGATATCACGTGATTGTGTGTGTGTGTGTGATACTGTGTTTAATATTTTCTCTCTGTGAATTTACAGCTACGTATTGCATGATGTGATATTTTGCCTCTCTCCCTTCGCTTGTTTGCAGATTGTGTCTATAATGAATACACGGTCCCAGGAGTTTCTGGTCAGCTCCAATTAAGGTATTGAAGGAAGCAAATTCCCTTCACAGAAGAAAGTCCTTGCCACTTTTTGTATCCTCATCATATTCTTAGAGAGGAGATCCGAACAGCAGAAACTGAGACCATTCAGCGAGTTGTAGTGTTTGGTCTAAGGCCAGGATCCCAACCAAGCATCAACAGGACTCGATCAAGGACTCGATCCATTCTTTGAATGGTAAGGACTGAAGAAAAACAAGAAACAAGAATCGACGGACTAGCATCCAAAGAGCCAAAGAAGCCACGTTCTCAGCCAAGGTCGAGGAACTTTTTGACACTGCACACGCAGAACCTTATCGATAATAAAGAGGATAAATCCTTCCTCGAATCTCAGCGAAAGAAGGGAAAGCCTGCCTCTGTGGGAGAAGTTGACAAGTTGTTGCTTCAACAAGAGCAGAAAAAGGATGAAAAGCAAGAATTGCAGATGTGAAGGAAAAATCGATCACAATTTTACATGGAAGCCATGTTGAAGAGAGCAACACTGGGGAGCATCAGTGATTCTGAAGAAAGTGCATTTGAAGAAACAGGTAATGAAGAAAAGATAATGATGGTAGTGACGATGAAGGTAGGATAGTTACAGTGATAATAATCATCTTGGGTTTGATGATGGTGATGATAATTGTGCTGGAATGACAGCATTAATAATAAAAAAGCCGACAGGTCATTAATGGAAGAACAACATGAAATTACAAATAGGGACTGCTGACAACGACAACGGCGATGAGGATTATATGAATGTGTCCACGAGGGTAGAAAGAAAAGAAATGGCAATAGAAATAAAGAAGGTGTCATTTTAGCTGAAACATTAATAACAGGGTTCAGCCAATCAGTACGTTAAGGTACTAAATGTTAAAACAGAGAACCTTTCAATAAAGGCAATAGGAAAATAATAAAATAATACAGTACATTAATGAAAAGAAAGCTTGACCTTCTTCCGGCGGCAGAGACAGGACCCAGGATTTAGTCAATGTTTTGCCTGTGACAGCTTCCTCAGAATAACCTGGGGAAGCCGTCACATGCGAAACGTTGAATAAATCTAGATCCTGTCTCTGTCTATGGTCTTCTTCCTTCTGACTATTACAGCCAATAATGTATCTTCTACGATTAACCTCCATCAATTCAGCAGAGCCTTAATATTTTATTCAAGCTAACCTCAAATGATCTATTTAAACTGAGTCAAATGAACCAGAGAGTGTTAATACCAGTACCATTAACAATCTCATGGTCAGGACAACTCTAGTATTTTAGTACAGCTAACGGCGAACGAAGCCTTCAGTTGCAAGTGATTCGTTAGCCTTTGATAGTGTTAATAATGATATCATTTATGCCGGAAAATTTACCCGCTATAAGTAATAATAATGATGACTTTGACAGTGTTTACAACGGCACCATTAATACTGTGCCATTAATCCTCCCTTGGGCGGGAAAAGTGTAGCATTTTAGATTTGTTAACGACAAGTGATTTGCTGCAGCTGAGGGTAAGTAAAGGATTTCCAGGGTGCTGATACTGGTATCATTAACAATGAAACCATCAACACACTCTCAGTGTCGGGACGACTCTGGTATTTTATACCAGCTAATGCCAAAAGATTTAATTCAGCTTCATGTGAGTTACACCAGCTGGACAGTATTAGTCCAGTGAGACAGGCTTACCATTCATTACCTCCCTCATTCAAGCCTTTCAAATTCACGACTCCTTTCTGCTGATTGTTCCATTCACAAGTCCTTTTGTTACACATTCAACCATTGGAGACTTTGTTCATTATTTTCATACTTTCACATGACTTAATTCGTCTATGGAATCCTCTGTTATATTGAGAATGAAGAAATTCACCATATTATTAGATGACATTATTTCTACTTTATTTTTGTTTTCATGCAGATGATTTCTTTAGCATAGGAGAGATGTCGTAGTGTATAGGTTACATGTAGCCTTCACTGTACTCCTGTACTAGGGTGCTCTGCTAAGCTGAATACAATTGTCTGCCATCAACAGGAATAAAGTATGAATGACGTCCTCGAACAGAAGGGGTGAACTTAGTCAGTGCGATGGGGTCACATATTAAATTCTTGCCACCGTCAGAGGATCAAAGCACCTTACAAATCTGTTCAGCAGCGTGACATTTTTTCTTGTTAAATTCTTTCCACCACCAGACAATTTTACTTACCAAGGGAGTGACTTTCAAATGGGTGACGTCAAAGTTTTCAGCAAATTAACAAAAAGAAGCTTGTCACAGGGTGAGCAAAATAGTTTGTTGGTAATACGCGTGGTAGAATTCGTTTAGATGGGTAATCAGAAATGCATTTCAGTGTCATCTAAGCTGCATTACAATTAACTATCCATTTGCTTTGCATTTCTGCACAGGGTTCTGATGTGTGTGTGTGTGTGTGTGTGTGTGTGTGTGTGTGTGTGTGTGTGTGTGTGTGTGTGTGTGTGTGTGTGTGTGTGTGTGTGTGTGTGTGTGTGTGTGTGAACAAAATAACTCAAACAGTTTTGATCCAGTTTAAACCTAACTTCGTGGAAGTGTTGAGGATAAGGCAAGTATGAAGTGGTTCGCCTGAAAACATCCACTTATAATTCAAGGTCACAGGACAAGGTTAAAGGTTCAACCATATAACTCAAAACAGTTTATTTTCGATTGGAATCATACTTGGAAAAGTTCAACATCAGTGAAGGATGAAGATAACCGACTCTGAGAACATCAGGTTAAATTTCAAAGACATAGGGCAAGATCAACTCAGGTAATTACCTCCGCCAAGGAGGTTATGTTTTTCCGGCGTTTGTTTGTTTCTTGATTTGTCTGTTTCTTTCTTTGTTTTTCTGTTAGCAGGATTTCTGAAAAAGCTATGAACGGATTTTGACGAAATTCTGTGGAAAGGTGGGAAATGGACCAAGAAAGAAATTATTAAAGTTGGGGGTCGATCCAGATTCGGAGTGTCCCACGCAATATCTCCAAAAGTTCTCAATGAATTTCAATGAAAATTCTGTGAAAAGGTGGGCCATGGACTAAGAAAGAGTTGATTAAATCTGGGGGAGGGAGGGATCCGAATCCTATATCTACTCGTCTGTTAGCAGGATTACTCAAAAAGTTATGGAAGAATGTAGATGAAATTTTGTGGAAAGGTGGGTCACAGGCGAAGGAAGATTTTATAAAATATGGGGACGGTTCCGGATCCGAAGTATCCCGAACAATATCTCCAAAAGTTCTCAATGAATTTCAATGAAATTTTGTGGAGTGATGGACCATGGATCAAAAAGAATTTATTAATTTGGGGGGTGGATCAGGATCCCATATCCATGGATCTGTTAGCTGGATTACTGAAAATGTGACGAACGGATGTTGATGAAATTCTGTGGCAGGGTAGGCCATGGGTCAAAGAAGAAATTTTTAAATTTTGGAGCGGATTCGGATCCGGATCCGGGGTATCCCGAACAATATCTCCTAAAGTTCTCAATGAAATTCAATGAAATTTTGTGCAAATATGTGCCATGGACAAAGAAAGAATTGATACAATTTTGGGCCTTATACGGATTCTGTATCCACAGATCCGGATCCGGATCCTTTTTAATGGCATTGGCATTGGCGGTGGTATGGGCTCTCTGTTTTTTTTATTTTTATTATTATTATTATTTGAACCCAGTTTGGTAGAAGGTTGAGTGTCAGACAACAAAGAAATAATTCGATTTTGAAAGTACTTGGTGCAACACCAATGTCACAGGGCAAAGCTAAGCACTGGGTCCTTAGACCACCTGTAAGGCAAGAGTGTTGTGTGCTCTGAATACTATTCGTTCCGTCTGGAGAGCAAGAGCTCAAATTCAAAGCCACAAGACAAAGAAAATGGTTTGATCCTATGACTGGGTTTGGGTCAAACTTGGTGGAGATTTGATGGGCAGGCAGACTTTTTTTTTTTTTTTTTTTTTTTTTAACAGCCACTCAAAATTCAAGGTCATAATGCAAGGTCAAAATTCGGTCCTCAGATTGATTGCGGGGCTCGGGTGCTGCACTCTCTCTGCTTCATTTTTTGCTTACATCCTGCCATCAGTGGATGATGTAACTGACATCCCTTCAAAATATGAATCTTCTATACTTAAATATATTCTAGATGAAAAGCTAGAAAAATATCACTGAGCCGTCCATAGAGAGGAAATAACGTTCCAAATCCTCCCTCACCACACATCACTACACATCATCCTTTTCCCTCTCTCCCCCGCCACTCACTCTCTAAACCCCAAGATTTTTGTATACCGTCCCTCCTTCTCCATTACCAGCCCAGTCCACTGGGTATTCGATTCCCACACGTGTCCACCCCTTTTGTAACAGAGTTTCTTTGCTTGTTTGCTTCCTTGTATGCAAGCAAGGCAGAATGCTGTTTTATTCTACCACGTAGTTATAGGGGAAATAAGATGGAAAAGGATGAAAATCTCCGCCAGGTTAAACCAAATGCACTGTAATTCAACTCAGCACATTACCTAAAGCAGCACTGGCCACGTCAACTTCAGGAGATTGTAATGTGGACAATGAAACCTGGTTCAGTTATCATGAGAGTGCCCGAGTCACCAAGAGACTCACTGTTGAGCTGAATTCGTACCTAATTATATGATGTTTTTCATATTGTATTATTATTTCCACCAAATGATTTTTATTTCAGACCTGGTCAGAATTTTTCGCAGGCTTTAATAGGTATTGCCTGCAGTATCCCCTTCACTGCTAAAGGTCTGTTGTACGTTGAATAAAATTGATAGTTTTAGTAAAAAAAAAAAAAAAAAAAAGAAAATTCAAAGAGTTAACCTCTTTGACGGACTCGTACAGTGAGTTCTCTCAAACCTGATGAACATTCCTAACCCTTTCCAGTTCAGGTGATGGCCAAGCGTTGTCAGATTAGACGACTGATTTGACAAATGACCAAGGAGACATATTCGTATCTAATAATTAACAGTTATTGAATTCAGTCCAACCATGACTTAGTATGGAACTTGTGGGTGTGGCACACTTCCCTCAACTGGAAACAGATCGACTGTACTATATTCTTACTATCCCCAAAAGATTTCACTTACCTTAGGGAGAGACCTTTTCTAGTGAGGAATTAGTGAGCTATATCGAACACCCAAACTACGTGTACTGTAGGTAAACTCAGGGCCGGATCCAGCACTTAAGAATGGGTGGAGGGGTGATTCCCAGCAGAGGTATTGCTTAATTCATTTATACTCTAAAAATCAAACAGAGTATTATTTAAACATTATTAATCATAAATATTCTAAACAAATGCAAGTGCAGTAAGATATATATTCTATGTATATGGGTAAATTATCATTGTTCATTTATCATAAGTAATCACTGGTCTGCCAGCATTAAGGGGCGTACACCCCACCCCCAAAATACATGCCTTAATCTCTCATACACTGGAAAAAAAATCTTCTGGAGATGGCAAACAGGAAATGACCAACACGTCATCGAACTGAGAAGATGGAAAGTTAGCTTCATGCCAAAAACCGCTGGATTCATATTAGAACCTCATTATATCTTTTTTTTTTTTTTTTAAATCCATTTTGCAGCTTATTTTCCTTAGTTCAAGGACAGAACTTAGGCATTACCCAGATTCTCCATCCTTTGCATTGCATTTCTTCGTGCTTTATACATATATATATATATATATATATATATATATATATATATATATATATATATATATATATATACACACACACACAAACAAACAAACACAACTCCTGCTTGCCCCACCGTTGTCCAAACTACCAGTCAGGCGACCATTGTTATAATAGCTCTTTGAGAGAGGTCAGCCAGGGTGGAGAGGACTTAGAGCACTTGACGGTAATCAGGAGGTGGGATGCAAACAGTTGTAATGACGATGTTGTATCCTTTGTAGTTTTAGGAGAGAGAGAGAGAGAGAGAGAGAGAGAGAGAGAGAGAGAGAGAGAGAGAGAGAGAGAGAGAGAGAGAGATTTCGTTCTTGCTATTAACAGATAATTATATTCTTCATCGAGAATATAATAGAAATGGTGTGATTAGATATAGCTTTTTACTAAACCCAGCAGTACAAGAAGCCTTTCCACAGTAGCTTAAAAGGTCTAAAAGTAGATAAGAAAAAAAAAGTGGAGGGGCGATTATCACTTTCGATATTCAGGGAAACAGGACGGAGAATAATATGCAATATTTTTCCACTTTTTAGTTTCATGCAAAGAAGAAGGAACCAATGGGCAGAAACCCACAAGATTGTTCTTTCCTTCCATCCATCCATCATTCAATCCTATGTTGCCCCATGAGAAGCGTAGGAACCCGGGGCTTGGCAAGTTGGTCCTGACATTTAAGATGAGAGTGAGCAGCCTCACTTATCGCTGCGTGGCTTTTCGTGAGCAATAAACCCCAACCAGCCCTTGGATATAAACCTACACAGACTCAATCCTACTGGAGAGCCTTAATTACCCACTAAACCATCAGGCGCCATAATTTGGTTATATGGTTACCACTCAGCGTAGTAAATGGTTTCCTGGTGTACAGGAAACCATTTGGCATTGGCTTATCACTTAGTGTAGAGTCACCCATAGACAGAAGGAAGAGGAAAGAATGAAGGAAAGAATGACAGATGAGGAAGGAAGAAAAAGAGGAAAAGGCATACTCCCAAAGCAACACTACATCAAGTGAGTGGATGGTGAGTGTCCCCATCTACAACGTTTTTACCAAAAGAAAAAGAAAAACAAACTAACAGAGAGCCAAATTCAAGATCTATTCCTTTCAAGATGCCTGGACACACTGTGTCTGAATGACTGGAGATCATAGGCAGTAGGAAATACAAACAGAGGAACATAATTCCAGAGTTGGCATGTTGCATACATGAAGGACTGGGAGTAAAGATTAACTCTTGAACCAGAGAGCTGGACAGAAGAGGGAAGATTTACATGAGGCGTTTTTATACGTGGCGTCTACCGTCAGGGAAACGCAGCGGTAGACGCGGCGTTTCCCTGGCAGAAATACAGTCAGCCATATTAAAACCTTGAACTGCTAAACAAACGTGCGGTAAGAATGGAAATATCGAATCACGTGTTTGAACCAGCGGTTGAGAAAAAAATGTGTACATTCCAATACACTACCAGTGGCGTACCTGAGGGGGGGACATGGGGGCTGTTTGAAACTGCCTCCCGGGCCCTCAATTGAGGGGGGCCCCCAAAAGTCTTAAAAATTTATAAGCTTTTTTATTAATATTTAAAAATATATATATTTATCATCCCGACAATCCTGGCTGAGATATTAGATAAGTTTTGAGAATGAGGGGGTGTAGGCCCCACAAAGAACCCAGCCCCCCGGGCCCCCAGATCTCTAGGTAAACCCCTGTATGCTACCTTTGTCTTAGGTAACGCGCTTTAGGAAATGCGCATCTGAACAAGCCTCGTGTAAACAGGGCCTACCATTGCCTTTGCTAACGCGCATTAGGAAACGTGCATTTGAAAACACATCGTGTGAACAGGGCTTAAGTTCAGAGGAGTAGTGAAAATTAAAGCAGCACTAGAAAAGAGATAAAGATGCAACAGTGCATCAAATTGTCAGATGTTGAAGGGAGCCAGTAAGAGAAGGATAGTTAAGGAGATGAAAAGCTGAGAGATGCCCCTCTCCCAGTAAGGTAAGGAGGTACTTCTACCTGTATCGAGTATGTTAAACCTCAGGTGAGCGATTTCTCTATGAATTTTCGATGTTTCTCACCAAAAGCGGAGGTTTGAGCCCCCCCCAAAAAAAAATCCAAAAATGGTCGGGATTGGGGGGAGTCAGTGGTGGAAAAGTGGTCGGGAGGGGCGGGTTAAGGTACCGATATGGCCCTAAGGGTTAAAACTGACACCACGATGGGGATGGAAATGACCTAGTATTTTCCTGTCATTTGTCACTGGATTTCATTAGCTTATATCCCACATTACAGAGTGAAGTCAGTATTGATGTAGAGGCCAAATATTTTTTGTGTTCATTGCGCAGCTGAGTAATTATCGTCATACTGTATATATGGGCGTTTACTTTCCCTTTGCAATTTTAATTGACTGTCCACAAAGTGGCAGAAACATTGCGTGCTGCCTCTCTCTTAGTGATATTTATAGTATATTAAACCCCGTATCGTTCTCATGTGTTGTTTATATCCCGTAAATATCAACACACTGCATCAATAATATACAGGAGAATAATGAGATGTACTGATGTTTCTTGTACAGAATAAACAGCTAAGGAAGGGTTGTTACGAACCTCCAAATCCACATAAAATATAATCGCAGGTTTAGGCATACCGCCATTTGTGTTTGAACAAAATGAGTAGCACTGGGATGTTGGCAGTGGAGTTGGGTAAATGACGTACCTGTGAGAGAGAGAGAGAGAGAGAGAGAGAGGTGTTTGGTAGACCATATCAGGTGGCGTGAATGGTTCTTTGTGACGACCACACAGGAGGGGAGTCGTGCATGGCAAGCCCTTGCCTTCAAATGAGAGCATAATAGTTATTTGGCCTACATGATAAGTAGCTTTTCAAATTATTAATACTGTTATATGACGATTTAATAATGACTGACCAGATACACTAGGCATCCTTTTAATCATTTGACCATTGTCGTACTTTCTGTTTTCTTGTTCTTTTATTTCTGGAGCCTAATTAATATTAAATAGGAATAAAGGGCCAAAAAGCTACATCTGATGATGATCATGATGATGATGATGGTAAACTCTGAATCATGTATGCATAAAAAAAAAAAAAAAAAAATGTTACATTTCAATCTTTCTGCCACTGCACGTATGAATCATATTATTGGATTTCATTCTTGGTGAAGGGGTTAAATTACAGTTTTCATTAGCCTTTTACTGGGCTGACATCATTTCCATTATATTCCTCGTCATGCCGGTATGATCTATGAAAATTTTCTGTAAAAAAAAGACAGAACCGATGCTACGAAATTTTTATAAGTCAGCTGGTGTCACGGCTGTATTAGTGTATTTTGCTTTGGCACACAATAAAATCTGTTTAGATGAAAATAATCAACATTATATTCTGTTTAACGATGATGCACAATAACTCATGGACTGCGACTTACCTCATATGGGGGTGTCTCGGAAACCTGCAACATATCTCTTATTAGTGAGATTTTCGACAACGCACTGCAAAGGTTCTAGAAAGATTAGTGGGACATAAAATTTATGGGGTATTGGGTAACTGGTAGCTCTCATTCCCATCCTTTATCTTGAGCCCAGTTGCTATGCTGCACAGGCAACAATGACCTAGAAGTACGCACTTTGTAACGCATTTCCCACAATATTATCATCCCAGGAAAGCCAGTTCTTGGGTCAGAATTTTTTACAATAACATGAAATCTAATGTAAGGTCAATTGGAGGTACGTAATGGAACAGAAGTAGGGTGGCAAATAACTGGTGTATAAGAAGCGCCCCAAGCTCATATTGCAACATGCAGAGTGAACAGGAAACCTGGCGGCAGCCTGTCTCTCCTGCCCCAATATGCATTACTCTCTCTCTCTCTCTCTCTCTCAGGATAGTTTTCATGTTCCTGCCAGAAATGCATTTTTTGACACTTATTTCTCCAAAACTACGTCGATAAAAAAAAAAAAAAAAAAGTGGGGAGCTGCACGACGCAGTTTCCTAGCCACTGATATACATGTCACGGAAATCTGTAGCAGTGACCAAAATTGCCATTTTGCCTCACCATGGGGGATGTTTGCACTACCACTAGCCGCAGCTCACGTGTTCAACACACACACACACACACACACACACACATATTACAAATATACTGTAGATATATCTGAACATGAGTTCCAGGAAGAGCAAATGCTCCTGATGAGATTTCAGGTTGGGTATTACCTGAATGTGCATAGAGTTAAGCAGACCAATATATTTATTATTCAAGGAATCCTTAAGTCAAGGTAAACTATCTGATATTTGGAAGAAAGCAAGTGTTGTTCCCCGCTTCAAGAAAGGAATAGACAAAATCCAATCAACTACCAACCACTATCACTGACCAGCGATGTAAGTAAGACGTTAGAAAAGCTGATAAGGAAAATTTGGGAACATCACCTGGAAAACACAATATGGTAATAGAAAGACAGTTCGGTTTTAGAGAGGGAAAATCATGTGCTACTCATCTATTCAGCTACTACGATAGAGTTGCAGAAACACTACAGAAAAGAGAAGGATGGGTACACAATATCTATTTTGAATTTCAAGAAGACATTGAGAGAGAACCACATCAAAGACTTATGGAACTTGTACCATCAAGGAAGAATCCAAGGCAATCTTTACTTTTCGATGCAAGAGTTTCTTAGAAAAAGGGAAATGAGAACAGTACTAAAGGGAAATTACTCATCATGGAGAGAAGTGACTAGTGGAGTCCCACAGAGCTCAGTGCTGCCGCCAATTATGTTTTTAGTGTATATAATTGATATTACAGGAACATTGGAAATGGATGCAGTCTAAATATGTTTGCTGATGATGAAAAAATACGAAGGAGAATTTCAAACTCACTCTTGGAGCGAGCAACAAGAAAAAAATAATAAGCTTCATGAATGGATCCCTAGATGGCAAATGGAATTCAGTGTGGAGAAATGCCATGTAATCAGGTTTGGTAAAAAAAAAAAAAAAAAAAAAAAAAAAAAACAGACTTGAATTACATGCTAGGAAGTTCAACCCTGCATATATCAGAAAAGGAGAAGGTCCCAGGAGTGATTATCAGTAACACACTACCTCAGGCAGACCACATCAATGAGAAAGTATGGAACATTACACAGTGCTTGCTGATACGAGAGTAACATTCACATACTGTATATAAATTAAGACATACTGAAAAAGATAATCACTTCATTCATAGGACCAACCCTGGAGTATGCATCTGTAGTCAGGAATCCTCCTTCCAAAAAACACATAATTACGATTGAAATGGTAAAAAGGGCCGCTACAGGAATGACACCAAGCTTAAGGGACCTAAGCCATGGAGAAAGACTATAAAAGTTAAACCTACCCACAGTACATGAGAAAGGGAAAAGAAGAAACATGATTATGTTACAAAAATGCATCACACGAAAAGATAGACATAAATGAGTATATAAAACAAAAGGGAAGCGAAGGCAACTGTATAAAAAGAGAAGTGATAAAGATGTATGGAAGCTCAGCTTCCAAAATAGAGCGATTATTCAGTGGAATAGAGTACCCAGTGAAATAGTGTGTGCCAAAACTATTAATAAATTTTTGGATATGTATGAAAAAAATGGTTAAAAATAAGGGAAAGTACAAGCTTGGTTCATTCGTGTAAAGATACAATTAGATAAGAACACACACACACACACACACACACACACACACACACACACATATATATATATATATATATATATATATATATATATATATATACCATCAACTATTGCAAGGTTACTGCTGAACAAAGGTCTCCCCAACCTTCTCCACGAATTCCGTGACCAACCCAATCTTTGCTACGTTTTCCCTGCAAATTTCTCTATCTCATCTCTCCCCCTCTTGTCTTGCCTTTTTTCTGCTACGCTTGCAATCTCTTGAAGACCAGTCAGTTAGCCTTTTGCTCCATCGTTTATCCTTTATTCTTGCTATATGGCCATCCCATCTCCATTTCTGTTCTTTTATAACTTCTATAATCTCTTTGACTTTAGTCTGCTTTCTCACCCAAGTTGATCATTTCCTGTTTCTTAAAGATATTCTCAACACTGACCTTTCCATTGCTCTATGAGAACGGATAAGTTCATTTTCCATCGATTTGGTCAGTTTCCAGGTCTAATAACTGTACGTCATTGCTGTGATTATACATTCGTTATATGTTTTTCACTTCATACATATTGGCAAGCAACTTTTCATGATGTCCCATTCTTTACCGAAAGCTTTCCATCCTACTGTAATGTGTCGTTTTATTTCCTTATCATGGTGTTTTGTTAGTTTTAGTGTTTGTTCCAAGTAATTGTACTCAGTGACTTCTTCAAGAATTTCTTGGTTTATTCCCATGACGCTCTTTGGTGTATTTGGATTAAACATTAGTTTTACACCAGTTCGACTTTAGCCCTACTTTCAGACGTTCTCTGTTAAGGCCATTTAACATTTCTTGCAATGTCTCTGTTGTTTCTGAGATTACGACAATGTCTTCTGCAAATCTTAAATTGTTTAGGTTCTCTCCATCTATGTTTACTCTCCTGTTCTCCCAGTCTACCTTACTGAAAATATTTTTTAGGCATGCTGTAAATATCTTTTTTGAAATTGTATCTTCCTGATTCAGGCCCTTAACATTCTTTATTTTTTCGGGTCTTTGTGAAATTTAACTGTGGCAGTTCCCAGTTTTTATAATGATATGTTTTCATGCCGTTTCTCATTTACCCTATATTCCTGCAGTGAATAAATAATTGTTATGTGCTCCACTGAGTTGAAGGTTTTTTCTTAATCAACAAAGCCTAAGCTCAGTGGTTTATTCTCTTCTGTAGTATTCTCAATAAGTTGATTCACTGTGTGTAGATAATCAGTAGTCGAAAACCCACTTTGGAATCCTGGCTGATCACAAGGTTGATTTTCTTCAAAATCTGTTAATCTGTTCCTAAGGGCTTTAGTGAAGAGTTTATAAAAAACTGGCAATAAGCCAGTGGGTCGATAGTTACCAATATCTTTTGAGTCGTCTTCTTTGTAAAGCTAAATAACTAGTAGTAGTAGTAGTAGTAGTAGGTGGGGCGTTGCCTTTGTATTGGTGCCGCGCCCTTACCCTTTTCAGTCTTTTTTGTTGTGTCGTGCGCCAATCACTTATTTTATTTTCTCTTAGTATCCTCAGATCATGTATTGTCTTTCTGTTTTCCTTTACTTGTTTTTCTTTATTTTCTCCAAACAGAAGTAGGGTTTTAAATATACCATTTCTATTCTCTGGAAAATGCTGTTGCAGTAGGTTGTTCTTGATTCTCACTTCACTTAACCCTTCACAATCTAGTAGAAAGTGTTCTAATGTTTCATTTTCAAATCAGCATATCGGACACACTGTTTCTTCATTACTGCATTTTTTTTTTCTCCAGTTTAAGTTTTTGCATTACACCATGTTCGGGGAATTTTCTCCTTCGTCTTCATGCACTAGGTAAATAAATGGGTAAGCCTGTTTTGTACTTCTCCTCTTGCATACGACGGCAAAGCTGCTACTATTCCATCTTGTCCTCGGGCCTTTCCTCTTTTCATACTTTTAAGAGAAATGTTTACTTCATCTGGTGTAACCACAGATATTTCACTTGTGTCAACTGAAAAGTTAGCTATTAGTACTATTGTCTCTGATGCATACAGTTCTTTGTAAAAGTCTTCAATGCTGTTCACCATCCTGTCTCTGCATTTAATGAATTCACTGTTTTTGTCTTTCAGTTATATAATTTGCTGCTTTTCTAGTGCCATTTTACTTCGGATCTCTTTCAGGTTTTTTCCTTATTTGATGGTTTCTTGGAACTGATCCATGTTTCTCATGCTTTTTTCCTTCTTTCTCCTTGTTGATAAGCTTATTTAAGTCCACTCTTTCTATTTCACCTTTCTTTGTTTTTACTTTCATCTTCAATCCCTTCATGTGCTCGAGGGTCATTTTTTAATACTTGTTGGCTTTAGTTGTATTAGCTTTCCCTACCACTTCGCTGATTCTCTTAACACTTTTGTTATTCTATCATTCATCTCATTAATGTTACACTCAACATAACCGAGAGCCTGAATTATGTTCTATATTTATGTCTGAAAGACTTTGTTTTCAGTTACCTTTATTGAACATATCTTTTAATTTTTAATCAGCTTTCTTTCACTTCTGAAACTGAACCTGGCTATGCAACCCACCTTCCTCTGGTCACTTCCTATATTTACTTTGTTGATAATTGTGACAATTATGACAGTGTTATTTTGATCTGCTATAATGAAGTCGATTTCATGTCTTGTTTCTGCATGTAGACATATCCAAGTCCATTTTCTCCTTGCTCTTTTGTGTATGAATGTGATCATTATTCTCATGTTATACCTTTGAGCAAAATATAACAGGATTTAACCACTGCTGTTTCTTGCTACCACTCCGAATTTTCCCATACAATTTTCTCCAATTTTCGGGTTGCCAGTTTTTGCATTGAAGTCTCCCTTGAGTAGAGTATATGTGGTGTTTTCCTCTTCCATAATCATGGAGATGTCGTCACAGAACTTTCCCAGTGACCTGACTCTCCTTAAAACGAGTCTTCCCAAGTAATTCGATTATGAAATAAGCTCTTAATCCATCAAACCCCTCTAGACGAAAATTAGGGACACATGTTCGATTACTATCGGTATCACAGTTATTCCAATTAAATCTGAACTTAATTTCTTCTTGGTCACTTTTCCCAGGTCGTCCCCCAACTACTGTATCACTAATGAAGTTTCCTCTACTGTTTAAAAGCAAATTTATTGTATTATTACCTCTTGTGGGCTACCTGAAATACTGATAAAGGAAATTATCCTACACTATTTCTAGAAATTCTTCTGACTTTGCACCCCCGGTCAGATTCTATTAATCTATATTGGGCGTATTATAATCTCCTACGAAAATAACTGAGCTGGAGTGAGTTGCTTTCTTAATCTTCTCCCAGAGGTATTTGCTATATTCTCTGCTTAATACTGGAGGTCAGTATATAGTTCCAAAAACTAATTTCTCCTTGTTATTATTGATTTCAAACCAAACACTGTCATTATCTGGACTGACTTTAATATTTGTTTTACTGTGACAGTTTAAAAATCTTTTATGCAAATGGCTTCCCCGACCCCTTTTCTTCCCAGGCAGTCAGACTGAAGAATATTATACTTTTGGATCTGACAATCTGCCAAAAAATCGGCAGCCTCTGTATTCATCCATGATTCACTAATTACGGCAATATCTGTTTTCTCCATACTAATTATATATAGTCTTCAGTTCGTCCGTTTTGCTACGGAAGCTTCTACTGCTGATATAATATACTGATAAATTATTCTTAGCCCTTATTTTCATTGGGAAGTACTTCTTTCGTCTGGTTGTATTTGACGTGCTCGAGTGGATGCATCTACACTAGTGGCTGTATTTTCATTCTTTTTTTTTTCAAATTTCGTTCCATCTTGCTGTGTATCTAACACTTAACTCCGAAAAAACTCCCCCAACTCCCTATCTACAGACCAAGCTAATGTAGAAACCCCTTGCCATCCCTTCGAAACTTAGAACTGCGTCCGCAGAACCATTCCCAATTGTCAATGAATGGTATTGCATGGTCCTTCCAACACGCGTCCAGGCAATAGTTATATCCTACTGCTCTGGAGATCCACTCCCTACCAACTCCCCATCTCCAAAGACAAGAGGGCTTCCACCTTTCCTCCTAACTTTGTGGCATTTCTCTGTACTGCTGCCACAGTATTACAGTTGTACACCTAACAACATAGTTCCGCCAACACTTATACAGACAATGGGCTTATCTCTACTGTTTTCATGATGTTGTCCATCTTATCCAATACATTTCCTACCTTGACCCTGGGAAGACACATGGTTATAACGAATATTACGGGGTTCTGTGTCAAAATACCTTACCTAGGAGTCTCCAACTAGAACAACTTTTTTTCGAACCTATTACTTTAGCCCTGATGGCCGGTCTAGGTATTCCAGCACCAGCCGGATTACTGGTAGATCCTTCATACTCCAAATCACTGACGTTCTGCCCCTCGCACTGGTCACGCAAGACATTGATTTTTTTTTTTTTTTTTTTTTTTTTTATGTGTCCGACTCTGGGCATAGGCTTCACAGCCTGTTTTCAAGGTCCAGTAGTCATCCTACATACCATACACCTCTACATGTTACCACTTTGGCGCTAACACCCACTGTCCATACTGAATACATGTTAGGGTTGTCTCATACAGGACTGGTGTATTGGAATTAGCAGGGGTATTTTTACGACATGTCGGCGGGTCTTCTGGTAGATCAGTAATGTCTGCTTTTAACGAAATTCAAATCCTTAAACTGTTCCCTGCCCCAGCGGGGATTTGAACCTGGGTCCGGTAGGACTGCAGGCCACCTCTCTACCGATTAAGCCACCGCCTCCCCCGAATGCGTTCTTACACCTGACACTTGCTTGCTTTTTAATGAGAGAACTTAGTTGCATCCTCATTCACAAGCTTCCATTCTTCAACCTTCCTCTCATCCTTCGCCTGAAGCAACACTTCTACCAACTCTCTCAGTTCAGCCTTCTCCTGCCTGAGAGTTTGTATTTCCTGCTTCAGATTAGTAAATTCTTACTTTAAATCAAGGTAGCTTTTCTCAAAACTAGCACTAGAAACATTAATTTCAGATGCAGAAACCATCTTTCTCACTGGTTCACATACAAGGTAAATTTTACGCACTTGATCTCAACACAATTAATAATCTCACCAACACTAGCTTTTGGCACTCCAAAGCACTTCACCACCATACTGTAACCCTAGAAAACACTATTTAACACATTACAGTAGTTGAACACACTGGCACAACACTTTATCACAGGTCACTAGACTCACTGGGAATTCTCTCAAGAGACTGGTACAGCTAGGTTATGGAGCCCCACGAGTCACGTCTGTAAAGACTGAATAGGAATAAAATCGTCTGTTATTAGTTATAATACAATACGAAAAAATTATGCGTGTGTGAGAGGATCAGTTGTGACAGACTTCCGCTATTGGTACCGGTATTAATAACCAGGCTCCTGTGACTTACTCTGAACTGAATATAAGCGTAAGGAGTTATCAGGAATACAACAAATCACCAGTCGATAGGTAATTATGTCAGTATTTTTAGTGCAGTTGCCAACAAGAATATCGTTACACAGTATTCAGAAAAGTTTTAATGGGATCCGAAGATCATATTACTGGATTTCGAAGGTCATTGTTCACTCTCTGTACTATGTTCACTTTAACTAGGCATAAAATTGTCACCTCACCATATTAAATGACGAAATATAACAAATAATATGAACTGGAATGGTCTGCCAGTCAGGGAGAAGTGCTATGAAAACGATGTAGATCTACAGCATTGTCGTTTTGTAACACTGATCAACATAAAAAAAAAAAGTATCATCATCATCATCATCATCATCATCATTTGGACCCCCTTTCCCACCTTAGGGCAGGGAAAATCCCTGCTTAGTTAAAATGGATGAATTGAGGTTATATATCATAAAAGTACTTCAATATTTGTCTCAAACTCTACCAGTATCGGCAATCATGCTCCTAGGACTCGTTCCCAACTGAATTAAATTCCTTGGCGTTAGCTGGAATCGAGTACTAGGGATGTCTCTACCATTAAAGGGGCAAACTTACCCTCTAATTAATAGCTGTAGTTTCCACCAGACCATTTGTAATTAAGTAGAATAATAATTCAAGGTTCAACTTCGTGGGTAAAAATTATAGTTGGAGAATCATGTTGAAGTTGCAGCTACAGTTGGAAACGGAAACTATAAACTCTTGACACCTCGCGGGGCTGTATTCTTGTCGACTTAACTGGCTATATTGCACATCTTCCTTAAAGATATTTTATCCTTGCTACACTTCACTGTTCTTTTGTATGTTATTATGTCTCTAAAATCCTCACATACGTTCTGTATACATATATAATAACAACTGACCATGCGCAAACATTAGTTGGTGAGGAAGAGGAAAAGGAAACCTCCTTACCTGACGAGAATACCCGCTGAAATGCTCATGGGTCGTTCAACTGATCCTTAAATGAGTTTTTCTTTCTTCTCTCCGTTACATCCTGTTATATCTGTCTATTTGCCTTTTTCTCTGACTACCTTCATCTCACTCCCACTCTGCAATTGCTCTATTTGTCTATTTATCTGTCTGCCTGTTTCTCTACTCCTCCCTCGCACACCATCTATGGATTACTTATATTTCTTTTTTTCTACATATCTACAGTCTTCACTTCATCTCAGGGTTGCCACTGTTCTGTCTGTCTTTCTCTCTGTCTCGTATTCAACCTCCCTGAAAGTATCACGTGTCTAAAGGAGTAAGACATAAACAAGGGATTTACCAATAATTTACGAGTATTTGCACTGTATGTATTCATGGCTGTGTCAAAAGACGGGAAAATTTCCAGTTATATAAATACACTCCTTAAGAAACAGCAGAGCACACTTTTCATGAAACAGTCTGCCATAACAGACGATGAATACAGTAAAATGGTCGGTGTTCCCATCCCAGTTTTAATGATGTTGTCAGCATCGCCTGGATGTGGCATTTCTGTCTTATTTATAGAAAGCTAAGTTTTTATTATCTGCATGTGCATATGGAAATACGGTAACCTTTTTCTTTTTAATCTAAGCAGTCCACCAACAGATAATTTAATCGGAAAAAAAAAAATCTTTTAGTGAATGGGATAACAATGGCTACATTTATACAATCCAGTTTAAAATTCTTCCCTAGAGTGACTAAAGCTGTCGAAAGATAGCAAAAGTACAATATGAAATACGTAGTCGGATGGAGTGGGTTCATCTTCGTTGGTCAGCACGAGTTTTATGGATCATTTAGGATATCATCGAACCTCTCTTGCCAGATATTGTTTTGATCCTGTACACCATCCATCTCCCCCCCCCAAAAAAAAAAAAAAAAAAAAAACTATCCTCATCCAGGTGATCCATGGTTTTAGAGCGAGTACGTTTGAGATAAACTCTGGAATTAAGCATCAGGCATAGATACATTGGAAACATGAGAATATGTTTGGGTGTAGGAGGAGAAGGAGAAGACGGTGGTGAGGGTGAGACGGATTTAGTGGGGAAGCGCCATTAGTCCATGTGCGCACCCTGACAGCTCAGTATCCTCGCTACCTCCAAGAAGCTCATTGAATGTCGTCGGAGATTTCAGCTAAGTTTCCCCAGAAAACGAGTGGAATGAAAGGAATTGGCAAAAGGGTGCTGACTCTCTAAGCCTCCCTAACGGAGTTGTTATTGTGGAGAGAAGGTGAAAGAAGGTCGGGAGGGAAAGAGAAAGGGAGGAACGGAGGGAGAGATGAGAAAGAAGTGGGAGGGGGAGAGAAATTTTCTTTGAAAAGAGAAGGACGAAAGCAGCTGGGGGAAGATGGTAGGGGGAGGGAGGGAGGAGGAGGAGGAAGAAGGTGAAGGGAGTGAGGAAAAAGGAGGAAGGAGAAGGTATAAAGGTAGAAGGGAGAGGGGAGAGTGGAAAGAGAATATTATATTGGGGTGGTGAGGGTGAGAGTGAGAAAAGTGGAAATGGTACTAGGGTAATGGAGTGAGGAAAGTGAAGCTGGTGTTAATGATGTATACTTAGGTGAAAGAAATGGAAGTATATTATATAGCTAACAGTGGAAGGCTGCTCAAGCATTAACTCAGGATACCTTTATCTACTATCGCCACCACAAATAACCCATCTTGTTTTACAATAACAGAACAGAGTAAAGAAAAACAAAGGAAGGAAAAAATAATTCACACACCAGATTGCAGGTGTCCTCCATTAAAAAATCTGTAACAGTTGGACTTGAACAGCCGCGGGTTTAAGTATGGCGAGAAACCTCTCTGGCGAAGCGAGTTCCAATGAGATGAAGCTAGGGAAATAAAAAGAATTTTGATAGGCAGAAGTTTTGCAATATGGCACTGTGACAGACCATTCATGAGTGCTACCAGATGCCCGTGTGGCACGGGGAAAAGCGAAGAGAGGTGGCACAATGGATGCAAATTCATCTGGGCATTTGCCATAAAAGTATCTGTAAAACAATGCAAGGGAGGCAACATTCCTCAATGCTTGTAGGGGAGGTAGTTCAGTTGTAATAGTAGGGTCATTAATAATTTCAACAGCTTTGTTCTGAATTTTGTCCAGTTATTTTAGTGCAGCCTCTCCACATCCATTGCACAAGGGTGAGAATATTCCATATGAAAGCACATATGACACTTGTATATTATAGCTAACTGCTCGTCAATGAAGAAGTTATGGACTCTATACAATAATCTAAGTTTCCTTGAAGCCGTCTTGGCAGGTGGTCTAAGATGAGGGGTCCAGCTGAGGGCAGTGTTAAGTGAAATACCAAGAAATTCAATACTTTTAGAGATAGGAATATTAGCAGCATTGAAGATAATATAGGAATCAGACAATCTGTCTATTGATGAATTGTACAAATTTGGCTTTCCTAGCATTAAATGAGACAATGTTATTTTGTTCACGTTCAGTGATCTTAGATAAGTCTTGATTTATGGCGACAGCTGAACTGAATTGTGAGTTACACATATCAAGTTTTGTGAATGGGTATTTAAGTGTGAATGAACTGTGAAGTGTTGAGTCATCTGCATATGAATGAAAGGGATTACTGGTGACAGATAAGAGATCATTAATATGACTTAGGAATAGTGTTGGAGCCAGAACTGATCCTTGTGGCATGCCGGCATTAAATTAGTGGAAATTGGAATATACATCATCTATTTTTACTCTTTTGTTTCTGTCGTTAAGATATGAGAAAATTAGAGGAACAAAAGATGATAGGCCATACGAAAGGAGTTTCGATAGCAAGGAATGGTGCTGCACTGCATGAGTTTCTCCCTGTTGGTCAGTTGCCTGATGGATGACATCAGTCAAGAGACTCAGTACATCAACAGCAGATCTTTCGTGGCTTAAACCATGCTGTGTGTCACTAATTTAGTTGTTGGACTCAAGATGTTTAATAAGGTGCTTATTAATTACATTCTCAAATACTTAACGAAGAGAAGATGTGATAACTGTTAGTCTGTAACCAGAAGGGTCAAAGGAACTTCCTTTCTTCGGATTTAGGTGGATATTGGCTTCTTTCCAAGAATTAGAGAATGAAAAAGTATGTATGCATAGTCTAAATAATTTAGCTGGAACAGGAGCAAGTTCCTGGAACATTTTTACAAACAAAGGGAGGAATTCTATCTGGACCTGGTGCTTTGTTGGCTGGTAAATTATCTTGGGTGGATTATGTGTATCTACAGTAGTCTGTATCTTAAGTGGAGCAATTTCAGAAGCGTCAGGGTCTAGCACAGGGACGTTCTGGCTGACTTCTAAAGTAGAATTTCTGGCAAATGAACTGGAAAGGATGTTCGCATTACCATGTGGGTAAAATATGGAGTTACCATCTGAAGATTTTAGTGGGGAAATAAGTGATGATTTATTAAAGTTAATGTTGAAAGAACTGAGAGGTGACTAGAATACTCTACTGTCATTAGGATTGTTTAATAGTCTGAATGCTTAGTTGTGAAGAAAGTTTCAATTATCGTGATTTATTCCTGCTTCTGCATGGTTTCTAGCAATTTTAAAATGACTGTTTCAGATATTATATGTTTTAGGCAAAAGTTTTATGATAAGGATTTTTATTTCGTTCGTCTAGCTCTAGCACAATTGCTATCAAACCATTTTGGTGAGTCTGATCATATAATGAACTATTGACTTGGTATGAACTAGTCCACACCATCTTGTATTAAGTCATTAATGTGGGACTGGGTAGAAATGATGTCACTGAAAAAAAAGACTGCCTTGGAATATCAGCAAGATAGTTTCTAAATCCGTCACAGTCTGCCCTGTGAAGGTGCCATGTGGTCACCCTGACAGGTTCAAAAGAGGGAGGTTTGAGGCAACTTACTAATGAGGCTTTGATGAGATTGTGGTCGGAGGATCCAAGTGGTGACAGTACCTCTGTCTTGTACTGATCTGGATAAATCGTCAGGAATAGGTCCAAGAGGTAGGCGTTATGATGAAGGTTATCTGGTATTCTGGTTGGTTATTTTACCATTTGCATGGAATTAAACGATTCTGCAAACAGCACTCATTCTAGGCCAGTATCGTCAGTCCCGGCAGAATGCAATAACCATTCTACATTATGGATGTTAAAATCACCAAAGATGGTAATTTCAGTGGTTAGGGAGAGGTTAAGGTAGGTCAGCTGTGTTGATAAGGTCTCAAATACTCTGGGTTCTGAAGAAGCACCGGAAGAGAGATAAAGTATACAGATATATTTGATAATATTTTTAGAATTTAGTTTATATAATGAATAATCAAAGTTAGCTGAAGTGAATTTAAAATAGTGTCAAATGCAAGCTCAGATTTTATAAAAGAACCTGTGCCACCCTTGTTACGGAAATTTGCGAGGAGCTAGTAACTAGGAAAACAATACTGGGATACGTCAGTAGAGGGGGAGTTTAGGGTTTCTGTGAGGAATGGGGCTAGAGGGGATGTAAATTGGAGGAAAAAGCGAACGGAATTCAGACTGACACTAAGTCAACGGATATTAGTGAAATAAAAGGCACAACCTGCGCTTCTCCACTGACGAGCATGAACAATGTTCACAACAACCGCTGTCGGCACAATCACTTGATTGGACCAGGAGGACCATCCTGAACTTTTGTTATGTCATAATATGACAAGAGAACAGCAATTCAAATTTACCAGCACTGCCAAAGGAGCATGGGTTCACCGTTTAAAAGTCAGTTTGAAGTTCAAGAATGAGTGTGGATTTTTTCCTGATCGTACCTTTATTGATATTCATTTCATTGCGAACTTATATTTATGATAAAGATTTTTCCGATATTGCCCTCTAAATGTTTGTTCATAAGGATCCTCTACTTTGATCCTTTTTTTTTTTTTTTTTTAAGTTTGCTACTATAATAATTTGTGGCCTTTACCCAATTCTGTTACTCCCTCACCTGCTCCTCTCACCCAATTTACACCTGTCAGTTTCTCAGGAAAAACAGCCGAGTTAACTTAACAAGCAAAAACCTGGAAGTTGTGCATCGCAAAACTTAGTCTCCAAAGGCGGACAGATTGTGAAACCCAGAGATTCTTAGCACTCCTTATACTTCGTCTTCTACCATTACGGGTCAGACTTCAAAAGCACTACTTAATATTTTGTACTACACCTACACGGCAAAATAAATTCACTCTAAAAGTCAGAATGAAAATGATCTGCAAAGTCAGGAGAAGGATAGTGGTTCAGGGGAGGATCCAGAGTGTAAAAGTAGAGCTGGACAAAGCAAGGGATAATGGACAAGCCTCACGCAAGGGACCGTCTTAGGGGGATTCAGGAGAAGGGAGAACAGAAGACAACGATAATCATATGCACCAAAATAAACGCGAATGAGGAGAGTAATTGAAGGGGAGAGCGGGTAGGAACTGTTTGTGTGGGTTGGGGATTACTCTCCTGTGTGTGTGTGTGTGAGAGAGAGAGAGAGAGAGAGAGAGAGAGTGGATTGGGAAGGAAGGAGACAGACAAAGAGGGCAACAGAAGGATATAGCAATAACATCAGTGCTGAAAAAACTACACAAATGAAGACAGAACTATATGAAGGAAAGGAGTAGCCTCCACATGGAGGTATTTGGAAAGAGTTTAGTGACGTCCTAGAGGAAGGGAAGAAAAGGAAGGGAAAACGATTGTAGAATGAAGCACAAAGAATATATATATATATATATATATATATATATATATATATATATATATATATATATATATATATATATATATATATATAAAGAAAGTTTGTTAATCTGCCTGTCTGTCTGGCTCTCTGTCTCTGTCTGTCTGTCTGTCTGTCTATTTCTCTCTCTCTCTCTCTCTCTCTACTGCAGATGATAAAGTGGCAACCATGATTTCCAAGAATAAAACTAATTAGAAAAAAATCAGGGCAGCATGATGGAAACACAATATCCAATAGGAGCGTTTGCGCGAAGAGGAAAATCTGCCAGACACCACCAGAAACCATGTCTGTTTTTTTTTTTTTTTTTTTTTTTTCAGCGGGCTAAGGGGGTCTTAGTGAAATTTCAGTGTTATTTTTCTGATCGATAATTACGATATTGGTTAAGCAAAACAGCTTTAAAAAATGTAAATAACTCTTACTTCTGCTATTTGACCCAAAATAATGCCGATAAAATAATATATTTGTATATTCTTCCCTAAGAAGATTAATACAATATTTGCCAAAAAGACGGTTTTTGGACTGTAAGAAGTAAAAAAGGCGTATGAATATTGACATTTGTAAATAATCTTTCTTGTACAAAAAATGACACATAGGGTCTATCTATAGTTTAATATTTATTAGACCCAAAAATTTCAGTGCGTACCTAAGCTTAGCACTGCCAGACGTACGAAGTAGGCACAGGTAATGAGCAGATCAGCCAGTGAAGACAGACGGCTGTTTCGGTTTCCTTGGAAAACTTGTTTTACCGGAGGCAGCATATAAATATCGACTTTTTTTTTATTTTTTATGAACTGAGTTTTATTCTTACTCATAAGGAGTTTAAATTGTTAGTATAAATTATAATTAATTTCTGTTATTGGATAAAGATATACATATATATTTCTATGCATGCATAAACCGGGCTGGAACCGCTGTGGAATATTTTTTTATAATTACTTTTGTTCACGCTACGTTGACACAATACTTTGTAAAAAAGAAGAAATAGAATACTTATGTATTTCTACAACAAGTAAGATGCATGAAAAAGGACATTCGATTATTGCCCGAAATGTGATTTTTTTTTCCACCTGAAAAATTTAAATATTGGTGACATCTGGCATTTCTCCAGGCGCACGAACGCTCCTATTACTTTAGTGTTTTTTTACTTCCACAACCATGTCATTATTGGCTAACAACGGCTGGGACAGGTGGACGGATTGGTGAGGTGGGTGCGTGTGTAGCGGGAAAGAAGGTATTTGGTAGAGGTCCATGAGGAATATATCCTAGGGGAATTAGGCTCAAGGGGAACATAGGTTTAGTAGGTAGACTGAGACCCTGGGAGCCTTTTCCCACAGGGGAAGTGTCCATCCAGGGTTTCAGACAATGCCGGTATATTCGCTGGGTACCTGTCTAGTAATGCATAATTCAGTGGTTCACAATCAGAGAGGAACGCCCTCCTGGGGAAGTTAGTATTATCCATTTTAAGTGAAAGAACTCACAGGAAATTTAAAAGCTGACCAGAACAAGCGAGTGTACAGTATAAGATGGCAACCCTTCGACTGATATATATTCATTGTTTACATTTTGTCTCCATTCCAACCTTTGGGTCAAGTATTCCCTTGTACTTATGTACTGTGTATGTGTCTGTCTCTTTGTCTGTCGCCTGGTCTCTTCTCTGATTTATCTTCTTGCCATGAGCGTCTCAAGAGAAAGAAAAGATCCCCAAAATTCTGGTGCCGAATGGTGAAAAGTACCCTAGAAATTCAAAGGAAGATCATTATAAGTTGTGCTATAGTCAGACTTGGTTTCCATTTCTCTGGGTCAAAGATTGAAACACAGCTTTTCTGTGTTCAAAAATTTCCTCATTGTAATGCCTTAAGTATCAGTGCTTACATCTGAACGTATACACTTTTTATTTCTCACCCTCGTTCTTCTGCTGATGTTTTTTAGGTATATAAATCTACATTATAATGATCTGATTTCCTTGTTTTTGTTTGTTACTATAACACAGCAAAAATGACGCAGTGTAGCACAATATTTGTTAGAGCAAGGTACCGTTGTAATGTTCTAACTTGAAAAATGAGACAAGTTCCAGTCCAATCGGGACACCGGTTTCCGAGTTATGGCTCATTTCTAGCCTTTTGATTTAAATTTAGTATTTGCTTTTGGCGAAGGGAATGGATTTGTCCTTGGACCGGCATTGAAACTTGAAATAACCAGAGTGACAAAAGAGAGAAGAGTGACGTGTTTGTTGTACTGTTACTCTCTCGCCTTTCCTTCCTCCCTGCCCATACTCCTAAAATTTTATACTATAATGCTATAGTATAATTTAGTATAATAACAAACACTACAATCCTCTCTCTCTCTCTCTCTCTCTCTACTCAACGGGTCTCCCAGCTGCATTAAAATAAGGGAAAATTCCTCGATGCTTCTCGCTCACGGCATGAGTAATTCAAATGTCTGTTACCTTTCGACCGAAAGTAGGAACTGATTTGATATCGAGCGGAGGCCCCAGAAGACGGCCTTTAAGCGATTCGAAGTTAAATATTATTGATTCTGTCCACTGAAAAGTAGAGGTTTGTCTTCATAATGAGATGGAATTTTGGGAAATCATTTGAGAATTATGAACATGCATGAGTCTTTTTGGGGTGATATAACAACTGAATAAAATATGCTGTATGGAAATTTGGCGGTGCTCATGTCTGTGTTGTGAGAGTTATGGTTCTACTATAATGTTCATGGCTATGTGGTGGTATTTATGGGCATTCGGTGATGTATATGGTCATCTGGTGATGTGTATGGGCATGGGGTGATGCGCAGGGGCATATGGTAATGTTTATAGCCATGTTATAGACGTTATGACAAAGTGGTATTGTTCATTACCTTTGGGCCTATTTATGGTATTTTGGTTTTTATGGCCCCGAGGTGGTGGTTATGGTGGTTTTGATGGTGCCTGTAGCGATGTGAAGATGTGTATGATAATGTTTTGCATGTAAAATTTGAAGGCATTAATAACCATACTATGAAAGACTCTAAAATATCATATTGGTATATGTTGTGAGTGAGGGATACTCATTTTCTTTTATTTTGTTCATATAGCCTACTCATAGAATAAGTAAATGACTATATGATACTGAATATGTACTCATGGGATCTAATTAAGAAAGGACCGGGCGGGGGCAATGGGAGGGTGGAGGCGTGAGAATCAAGACCAACTGTCAAAGGGAGTCGCAACCCTAAAAAAAAAAAAGGTTAAGAACAGCTGCTTTTATTACCGGAGAGAGAGAGAGAGAGAGAGAGAGAGAGAGAGAGAGAGAGAGAGAGAGAGAGAGTGGGGGGGCGGGACGACGGGAAAGAGGCTGGAAGGAGTGGAACATAAAGTGACCCAGTGACCATCACGTTGCCTTTGCCCACATGGACACCCTCTCCTCACACACCTTTTACCAGCGTAAACTGCTCAGAAATGGGAAGATAAATTATTATCACTCTGCTGCTCAATTCTCTATACTTCCTCACCGCCCAGGATGGACCTCCAAAAGAAATAATTTTATCCCCATCGTCTGGGGTATGACTAAAGACAGACTGGTTGTGTTGAATCCACGTCATTGCATTACAGTTAACGCCTTCCCAATTCCTTATAAAAAAAATAAAATAAAAACATGGCACCTTGACTTTTGCAGCTTTCTCCACACAGGAGGCTAAATATATCAAAGCAAAATCTAATTTATTTCAAAGGTCCCTTCCCCCCCACGCGTCACAGTTTGTGAACACTGCATCCTAACAGATTAGCTTGATTTGTATGATTTTACGGACAAACAGACAAACATCCACACACACACACATACACACACCAAATCAACAAACAAACAAACAAACTCACACATACTCACAAACAAACACATAATCATGACAACAATAAATTATATCGATTTTCTAGGTTCTAGATTTGGTCGCCAATCTCTTGTACCATTACTACTGATGCCTAAAATTTTATGAATAGGCTACTGCAACTCGGCAACCAAGCCACGCTGATTGCTTCAAGCAGATGACATTTCTGTGGCAAAAATCTTTCCCAGTCATTCACAGAGTTATTGGTCCTTTCTCACATTAAGTCCTTCCTCATCCACTGTCCTGCCCCTCATTACACCTGCAAATCTTATTTTTTTGTCGACTATATCTCAGTATGCCTGCAGAGTCGCTTATGGATTTCCTTATGCAGCTTTACACACTCAGGTGGCGTAGGGTAAGGGCTAATTATAATGGATCACCGTTGGGCTAATTTTAATGGCTCACCGTTTCCCCATCCCAAGAGACAGTGCATCACACCTTATAGATATCATGTATCAGTAACGGTGATAGCCTACATTATTTTGGTTTTGTTACTACTCATACAACTACACAATAGTCAGACTTGTTGATATTGAAAGTTCTAAGGTCCTGATGCCACTGCACTCTCTGCCCCCAAATAACAAGATTTGCTGGCGCTCTTTGGTGTCGCAGTTTTCAGCAAACACAGTTTATAGATCCCTTCCTCCCGCCAGTACGATCCATCCATCATGCATCATGGCTTGTGGAAGAAAAAAGTTATCTTGTTCTTCAGGATACCTTTGGTCATAAAACAACTAACATCAGAATATGCTATGGGCCCAGTCTTTTAACTCTCATGCTTCAGTGTGATAAGCTCTTCAGCAACATGGTCACGGAAGCATATGCACTTGCCTTAGAGAGTAGGTGAGCGGATTAAATTTAGTTCTATGCATGGTCTGGTTGTCATGAATTGGAACTGTCTGAAATGCCTGTCTGTCGTATATAGTGCAGTACACTAAATACACCTTTTATGATTTTCGTTGCACACTAGAAAATTGTATCCTAGTTGTACTGGAAGAGCCCAAACATATCTGTCATACTTGTCATACATGGCTTTTATATTCTTCACATGAATATGGAAGCCAACTTTTGAATTCTTCATTCAACTGAAATATTTCTTGCAGCCTTTCTTCTTCCAGAACTTACACAAAAAATTAGTTAAGGAACCTTATCAGAAAATCGAAAAATGTTCAGTTGCTTACTGGGCATGCACACTTCTTTTGTCACTGCATATAATTATTACGGTAAGTTAAGATCACTCCAGTTGATGACTGAGTATCTGAACATCACGGAAGGCTTCCTAGCACTTCCTTTTTTTCTTACTGTTTTCTAATTCAAGCCAATATTCACTTCTTTGGTATCTATATCCCTTTATTATGGAAATAGTTTGCATCTGCAACATATACAGTAGATGGTGGTGAGGTGCAATGCACGGAAGAAGACATTTAAGAACAGGTGTTTTGAAATCTCCAATATCACATAGATTGCACTCCATGGCCTGGGAAAATTTCTGAGAGCTTTCCATTTCAACTATGCACCCAAATACACCTGTCCCCCACTATTCGATAGGGATGCATTCCATAAAAAGTAGTTGAATAACGAACTGCTCGAGTAACAAACAGATTTTTCCCATAATATTGTTAAGAAATTGGGGAATTAGGTTCCTAACTACCTTAGCCATTCAAAAAATATTCAATAAAGATGGAAAAAATAACTTAATATGAGCGAAAGTGACACAGGGACTGCAGCTGTTTTCTTATAGTCCTACTGTAATACCAAATAAAATTTGGCCACCACCAATGTAATGCTGAGAATTAGTCACCAATGTAATGCTCAGTAATTTAGACACCACCACCGCTAATGCCGCCAGTGTAATGCTGAGAATTTCTTAGAGATTATGGAAAATGGGGTAGCGTGAACTTATTTGTGAATTTTAGAGATTAGGAGAATTAGGGTAGCGACATCATATTTGAAAATTTATGGGAAATGAGGTGGCACGATCTTTTGGTGAGTGTGTGAGCCGATAGATATTAGTACCCCTTGCGGGCCACTCAATCTCGTTTATACTACTCCTTAGAGGATAGCAAATTTTAAAACTCGAAATGACAACCTAAGATTTACTAAGCATTAAGAACTGCAACAGATTACTCTTCAAACCGTGAATGAACCCAAACGAAACATAATGAAGACCTACATCACTAGAAATATGAATCTTTACAGACAAAATTATTATTGAAAGAATATTGATACACATGGATATATTAATCCCGTGGTCACACTTGGACTCTTCGGGAAGAATGAAAGATTACCACCAAGATATTTTCTTAAGATTAAACTCGTATAACTCAAGAATCATATATAGACCAGATACAGTAATTACATGAACAGTAATCAAATGGACCATAACCAAGATGGACCAGCTGATAGATTTTTGATTAAGTTACATGAATTAAGAAAAAAGAGGCTGGGGGTGATTTAGTGTGAGACGTTGGGCAGTGGTTTGATCGGACGATCTCTGTGATTGATGAAGAGGAGCGATGATCTCATTATTCGGTACAAGAGGGATCAGAGGAAATATCACTAATTTAACTCACGAACGTATATGATAGCTTACGTTACACAAGAGAGAAAAGGGGGGGGAAGAGTTCGGGCATTAACCTGTGAATGATGAAGAGAAGCGACGATCTGAATATTCGGCGCAGCTCCTTGCCTTTTATACTCATCAAGACAGTATTCGGGAATCGGGTAAAACTTTAATTGATTACTTTGTAATATTTTTTTTCTACTAGATCTCCAAGAAATACGAGATATACGTTTGCACTTGACATACTTAGAAAAATGACTTACATTGTTTAAAATTTTTGTAACAAGCGTACATGAACTATAATCATAACAAAGCCAGATCAATTAGGAATTCTAAGTTTTAATACCCTTGTCGGTTTATATGCCTATGTGACTGATGACACGACGCAATAACATGAATTTCGTGCTCCACAAATGACTATTTTCAACAGTCTTCATATATTCTCAGTTCACCACTGCATACTGTAGTTCAAAAGGGCAATAGGCCTACTATTAACTTCGGCAGGTATATCTCTAGATCAGAATATAAAGGAAGACATTCGCGATTTTTAATCTCTACTGAACTTCCGCGGTTATACGTCATTTTTGGAAAACGGCTCGTTCATTATGTATAAACATTGATCATAATATCCACACCAAAACTCGACTTAGCACTATCAATAGCAGAATCATGCTCACATTATGAATATTATCTAAGACTAAACGTAACTATAAGGCTTAATGGCTAAATGAACTGTACAGTTTATAATTATAATATTACCTAAGCTGATGATTTCACTTACAATACTAGCTTATACTAACTTATGCTAATACTTAAAATTATGGCACTACACTACGTTCTCAATGAAAGTTTAGTACTACATACATCTCAGATGATTGATATTTGATTTTCGATAAAAAAAAAAAAGTACTGGACAACAAACAAAATATATCTACTTAGCGATGTTAAAGAAAGCCGCCTGAACACCTTCGATAGCATGTTTACTGCCTATCCTGCCGACTGGACATTACGTCACCATACCAAACAAACTCAAATGTATCCAATTTAAAACCATAAATAGCAGTGGAAGCCTAATTGGAAACACTGAAACCTTACTGGAGGTTCGCCCCCAGGACCCCCCAATGATTATAACCTACCTAACTTAGTGTATACCAAGATGTGCATTACGTTAAACTGGCGCCAAAACAGTATCATGCATTAAGAGCATTCGTTGATCATTGGCACAATCGTCACCCGACCACGCAATGGTGAAACACTCACTCAGGTTGGTGAGCACATGAATGTGCTTGACAGGAATAATATCAGGGGTCTTGGGGTGGTGCTTAGTATTCCATGAGGCCAAATAGAAATGCAGATGGATGAAGAGGCAACCGACCAGCAGGGCAGTCCGCAGGAGTCTGAAGCAGCTCAGCAGCTCTGTCTGGCGGCACGTGGTTTGAATTGTCGCAATGGCGGGCATAACCATGTGAAACAACGAAAAAGGGTATACATTTATAAATATCGATACAATGAATTGTCGAAAAATGATCAGTCGAAAAACGAGGGCTAGGTATACAAAATTTTGAATATAATTTTATGGTTTGCAGTGAATAATTTGGATGACTGTCTTTCCCACACTACCACATCTCTGTATTAATATTATCTGGTATTCTTATGTAGCTGTGTGTTAGCACCGTCATCTTTGATTAATATTGCTATTGACTGTACTAAAGTTTCATCTACACCTTCCTCTCAAATTGCTCTCTTTACTTGTTGTCTCAGCTCACTTATACTTGAAAACAGCTAACACTCAGGTTCCAGTGGCTATTCCTGCACTATCTTTAACCCGCTGCATGCCAGTGCCTTTTTAAAACAGTCTGACATAATTCTGTGGCCAGTGCCAGTGCCGTTTTAAAATGGTTTAAAATAAAAAACTTCATTGTGACTGCATTTTTCAAGATTCGCTGGTAAAAATTGGTAGGCATGTAAGGTAACTGTTCCTCTACCATACCCCAGGCTGTCAAGGCCTCACGCTTGCTCTGCCTCACTCTGCCTGTGTGCCTCACCCAGTGCTGTACATAGTGAAGGCATTTTGTAAATATTTTCATGTAAGTGTAAGTTGTAAATATTTTCTTGTAAGTGTAAGGACTATATAGTGAAGTCAAGTTGTAAATACCTTCTTGTAAGTGCCAGGACTGTACATAATGAAGTGAGGTTGCACCTATCTTCAAGTAAGTGTAAGATAATGCATTCACAATGAGAAAGACACGCAAATTGTGATAGATGCTGAAGTAATAAGTAATCAGAAAAGTGTATTGAACATTGCTATACCTTCCCAGCATAAATATCTGAGTATACTTTACATAGAAAATGGCAGACTCTCACGTACATGGTGAGCGTGAGAGAGCGGCTATACCTGTACATGAGTATGCAGGACTCAATAAAATTGTCTTCCGAGCCTCGGTGAGCATTTTAATGGTGAAATTCGTTGTTTCCACATCAAAATCTATCATTTTAGCCAAAAAAAAAAAAAAGGTCAAAAATGGCTGGCACTGGGGTGACCCATATGGCTAAAAATAGCCGGCATGCAGCGGGTTAATACATCAGTAGAGTTATCTCTACCATGAAAGAGATTTGGTGACAGTTTAAAACAGGCTCCTATGACTCACTCAGCTATATAATGTTGTTTGGCAATATCTGGAGTAAAATATTAGCGTTAACTAGACCATAGGAGGGTTAAGTGGCATTCCCAAAGGCCTCATGCATCGAGATGTTATTTATAGAGGACTAATTTCAGATAATATAAAGCTGGCCTGTTTTTTCAGAGTACCTTAACTCGTACGGAAAATGACATTTGTCGGTTAGTTTATAAAATAGTTTAAGGCTATATCGCTGTGTTAGGATATTGAAGAACGTTCAGAGATAAAAACAGCAATAAAGTATCTTGCTATGACAGTGCCACGACCTGACGAAATGTAAAATTATATCCACATTTTGAAAAGTAGTTTTCGGTGGGGAGTATTTCCGGCAAGACTAGGATTTGAAGAGGTCAACGTAGGGCCGAACCAGTTATATCCTTCCAGTATCACAAAATCGTCATATGTGATTATACTTCTTCGGACAGAAATTATAAAAGTTTTCTGGTATTAAAAAGACATGTGTTGTCACCTCGTGATAAGAACAGTACAGTAAATGGATTTCTTTTTTCAATAGTATAACTCTCTGCTGACATTTCGTAAATAGGCATCTTAGTCTGTCTAGTTAAATGTTATTTGCATCCATAACCTCTTCAGTAGTCTCCTGTATTCCTTATCTAATTCATGCGATCTCTAAATGATTATACTTAGTTTAGGAGAGACTTTACGAACGAGAAGCTGGGGTGTGTGTGTGGGGAGGAGGGGGTAAAATAGCTCCCACTGACTCCTTCAGCACATAGGGTTTTCTCTGCGATAAATATAATCGTTTGAGGTATTCAGAACAAAGCAGAAAGTAGTTCTGTGTCACTTGATTCAGGAGGTAATGTGGAGGCTCTCAAACTTTGTTCCTATCAAGTACCCCATGAGTTACCGGACAATCGACACATGCCACGATTACTGAGTCACTGAATATTGGCTAGAATTCTATTAACACTAATCCATTACCGAATGGTAAGACACAAGTTGTTCCAGATTTCTGATTTGGTAATTACTTTGTCAAGCGATTAAATATTAACACATTGTCGCAACACTGTGTCAGTGTTAACAGTATGTAAATGAAGAATATTAATATTGCATTTAAGTGTGACTGATGTGCAAATTCTACGGACATTACTGTCTGAAATTTGTCAACGGGCGTTTCGTGAATCATATTAGTAAATGTAGTATATTCTGTACTGATTTTCCACCAGCCCCCATAGAACGCCACTGGTAGCCTTACTACGCATCCCTAGAGGTTCGCAAACCTCAGACTGAGAATCCCTGGGTTAATGGGATCAATGGTGAACCTCTTCATTCCCTTCAGAACTAGTGCGAGCGCGTGAGTGAACAAAACACATTTAGTAGTGTTTGTTCCATTTGAGTCAAACTTTGTTTAAGGTTTGAGGGGTTAGCAATGGATGAAGCAATTCAATTTTGAGACGAAAAGGTCATCAAGGTCGTAGGGTATGGCTAACTCCGCCAGTTTTGATACTATAGGAACAAACCTAATGTAAAGGTTGGCAGTCAGAAAAGGATGAATCATTTCAAATTTGATTACAATTGTTAGAAGGTCAAGGTCACAAGGCAAGATCAGTTCGGCCCTTATTACGACTACTGGGGCGTGGATGTTACACTCTCTGAGTTTTCCTTTCTGTTTATAATATAACAGTGGGTCAGTTTCTATTGTGTTCCGTACTTCTTCAAGGAAACAAACAAATTCACCAGTGTACCGAAAATTAATGAGCTGAAAAATGTATTGGTAACTGAACAGTCGAAGGATGTGTCAGAAAAGGCACACATCAGACTTCAGTGATATGCTGTATGGACGACTATAAAGTATTTTATACCTGAACCGAAACACGACTGCGGTCATATATATATCGACCTAATTTATTACTCTTTCATTACCATGTTTTCTTGGTGTTGTTTATTCTTGCTGCTGCCTCTATCTGTCGATAGAAGGTCCTTCCCCTCGACTAGATACTGGTAGCCAGCATCAAATCTTCCCCATTCTGGCGAGGTACAAATGAGAAAGGGTGTCTGAAGAAAGTGATCCTTCAGAGTATCGTAGTGCTTTAATGGCTCAGAAGTTGTTTATGCCATTGGTAGAAGCAACATGCTGCAAACAAAAACGCGTGAATGGGAGGATATATTACCAGCAGATTGGATTTCACCCTTAAATTAGACACTAGCAGTACACATGTCTCGACACCAGTAAGCTACCATTCGTATGAAGGGTACAGATTTTATAAATACGGTATACGTTGCGTACGTTGCTATAGATTGTGTAGGATGTTGTGAATAACCCAAGTCTGTATGGTGGATCCATCAACCACAAGCAAGCAATCGTCCCTGCAGGGCCGTCCCGTGTAGTGAAATCATGTTCCCCTGTGGCATGGGGAACATAAATGAGGCGTGTTTGAGCTTCTCCACCCAGTTAGCAGGGGCACCAGAGGAGGCTCCACATTACCCCGTTTTTAGGTTTTTGTGATCACAACCGAACGATGCAACTGGTCTTCTAGGTTACAGGAAACTATTAAATTTGTATTTCAGTGTACAGCCACTTGAAGTGAAAAGAAGAGTAATAAGTAACGGAAGAGTAGGAAAGACAGGAAGGGAGGAGGGCAGATACAGGAAAAGGAAGACAAAGGTCAAGGGGAAAGTGGGCAGCACCCCATCAAGTGAGCGCGTGATGGTCGCCACCAACTGCCACCAGATTGTGTTGGTAGCGTACAGATCACGAAAGTAAATTAAACAGTGCGTAACCGGGAGATACTTGGGTATGTAGGGTACAAAATGCATAAGTAGGTTACAGGATTCATAACGATGCGGGTAAATGAAGGGACATTAATGGGGGTTGAGAAAAATGGGTATTGAAAGAAAAATATTTCAGCAAGAGCAAAATTAATAAATAAGAGACGTATAAAACAACGATGATAAAAAATTTTCTCATGTAGAAGACAACAGTGCAATAAGGAAAAACAAAAGATTCGGTAAGACGACAGTATTCTGGAGCGTCGATAAGCACTTTCTTTTTTTTTTTCCTTTTTTCCTTTGATAACCACTTATGAAAACCAGAGAGAGAGAGAGAGAGGTATTAAAAAGAGTGAAAGATAAGTGAGGGGGCGGGGAAGGAAATGGGGCGGAATGAAAGGGAATGAAAAGTAGAAAGAGGTAGGTAGGAAGTGAAGAAAATGGTGGGTCAGGTTAGGGAAAGTGGATTTAGAAAGAGAGGAGAAAGGGTAAGAGATGTGGCATGGAGGGAGAGGGATGTAAGTAGGAAGGGGGGATTGGATAGAGATGAAAAGGTGAGAAAATATAAGAAAGTGAAGGGCGTGAGGATATATGGATAAAGGAGAGTTTTAGACGGAGAGAGAGAAAGAGGATAAGTGAGGAGAGAGTATGAGTGAGAGTGATAGAGATAGGTTACTGACAGAGAATGTTTGTTGTTTGGCAGAGAGAGAGAGAGAGAGAGAGAGAGAGAGAGAGAGAGAGAGAGAGAGAGACAGACAGACAGACAGACAGACAGACAGAGACAGAGAGTTGCAAATTCACCACCACTCCTGCCCATGCAATTCACGTCTCGCCTTCTTGGGACCTCTTTTGCACTTAAAGTCCTTAGGAACAAAGTAAAAATCTCCTCTGTGTCCTCTTCTCTCCAGCGCCTCCACTCCCTGTTTATTTGGTGTTCAGCTACCATCCCTCGCCTCCTCTCCCCCGATCCTCCCACCCGCTGATACCTAACTTTTTTGTTGAACCTCAGTTGGGTTTTGGTGCCCGAGTTTCCTAACTGGAAAATTTTAAGCTCCTTCCGTCGCCTCCCACCTCACTTGATATCCTTTCCGTTTATCACCTATTCTCTCTCTCTCTCTCTCTCTCTCTCTCTCTCTCTCTCTCAGCTGTGCTTTGACCTTTCAGTTGTGCTTTGACTTCTAACTAATGCTTTGGCCTCTGTGTAGGCAACACCTCTCCCGGTTCTTAATCTGCTTCCACCCTTCCGCCTCAACCAAGGTCAAACCTCGTATTACAACCAACATCTAAAGGGAAATTCATGCTATTTGAAATATCAGTGGAAGTGTTAAGCGAACCCCCATATGTTTTTCTTTCACTTTAATTATTAACATAGTTTCTAGCGGCCCTTCCATAACTCATTAATTACTTTAACATGATCTCAAAATGAGTTCTCTGCCCCTTTTGTGGAAACAAGTTCGATAATGACTGGTTTCCAAAATTCGGAAGGCCAGATGCCAAGTGCTTTACGTGAATAAGAAATGAAAATATTAAGTAACTGGAAAGTGAAACTAAGAGCCATCAGTACGCCCAAGAGGACTTAAAACAGGAGAAAGCAGACCTTAAGGCTAAAATGAACATACTGAAGGAAAACCCACTTATGACTGCAGCAGACCAGGCATTATAGTTAGTTCAGATTAAACGTATATCTAAACAAACGACCATGGAAATGCCCGCTGTTCCTGTGTCAGGCAGGTTTTCCGTTTATGATGAAAAACTGGAAAAATGTACGGGAAGTCAGACTGTATATAAACGTGTTAAGGACAAACCTGGTAAATATGCCAACGATAAAGCAAAGACCCTTCACCATAATTCAAAATTCAATGCAAAGGAAAATAACACAGTGGTGGGGAGAGACTACGTTCTAAGGGGCCAAGGATCAGTCTTTACATTAAACAGTATTCGTAAGAAACGATCAGAGAAAAAAAAATGTGCCTGGCAGTAACATAGACAAGATCACAAACGACACAGAAAGTGCGTCAGTCATTTGAGATAAATGTTGTGAATGTAGATACAAATGATGCCAATGACGGCAGGAAAGTATCCACCTGAGATATCCTGGTGAAATATGTATCTCTCCTTTTGTAATTAAAACGATGACAAGTAAATGCATTGTAAAAGATACACTACCGAGATTACATTCAATCCTCTGCTTCGCAAATTATTCATATTCAAGTAAAATAGTCCACCTCTATGTCCATGTTCATGAGAGCCCTGAGGATTAGTGACCCAGAATTTCTGAATGAAGAAATTGAAAAATCTCTATTCTAGGATGGATGGAAGTCTACCATGAACATAAAATCCAGCAATGTTTATTCAAAGCAAGTATTAAAATTGGAAAAACGTTAGAGGAGAGATCAAATAATAGAAATACTCGTATTCAGTTAGAACAACACAAGAATCTAGTGGCATTTTGTTTTCAACATATAGAAAAATATAACCCGTAAGGTGCGCTTTGTGAGCGCGTAACGACAGAGTGAGAGTTTGTACATACAATTATGATCATAATTTCATCCTGGTGTTAACTTGCAACAATTCTGGTGAGGAAGTTGAACAATAACAACAATAACTGAACTGATATATTTACCTACCCACTCTCTCTCTCTCTCTCTCACACACACACACACACACACACACACACACACACACACACACACACACACACACACACACACACACATGCACGCACGCACGCACGCACGTGCAATCAACATATGAAAGTGAAAAACAACTCATATCCCGTATATATCACTATTATTGTACGGTACTTTAAATGAATTTCATAGCGGAGCGTGGAAATTGAAACCCTCAGTACATTCGCTTGGAAAGCTGGGATTCTAAGGGGTTTCCTTCGTCTCATGAGTAAATATATAGCTAAAAACAAAATTCATTGAATGTATCTGCTATCTGCTGAAACAATCTCTTCTCTATCTCACATAGTTGAAGTTATTAGCCTCAGAAAACCATTGCAGTCAGGCCATGTTGTGTTGGGCCGGGGCGGGTTGTGTCAGGCCGCTCATTTCTCAGCTGAACTCGGAGTAAACATCGCTTTGCTATGCTAGCTCACTTCGCTCACTCGGTCGTCGTTACACTATTAATTGGAACTGAACAAGAAGCATGTACAAATCTAGCTCTAGCATGCCGAAATATTACAGAATGTACCCTGATAAAGAAAATGTAGACTGTGAATATGAATTGAAAGTTTTCATAAAATAATTAACATATTACTCAAACTGACAGAGTAAAAAAAATAATAAGGGAGGCTACTGAATCATGTTAATACTGTCAGTAAACAGAGAGATTGTTTACCCTCAGTATCCATTTTTACCCTCCACCTGACAAAGTCAGAGGAGGGAGTTTTTATCACTGGAATCAGCAGGTGTCCATCCATAGAGTTGAGCGGCAGGGCAGCTGGCCAGGCATAGAGATTTTGTTTCCGGGACATATCAGAAAGTATTCACTGTAGAGTCATGAAATTTCACATAGTTATGTGTCTTATAGTGAACTGGTGCCTTTTGATAGGTAGGATGCTGTGTCATAAGTATTTTTTTTAATGAAAAAGTAAAAAATAAGTTTTGGAGCTAGGAATCAGAAACTAATACATATAAAGGCTTCAAACTCTCCAGGAAAATGTGTTAATATGCCTCCTGGTGCCTTTTGGTAGTTAGCCTGCCATGAGAGTATAATGTTATGAAACTGCAAAAGTAAATAAAACTGATAATTTAAATGCATTATTCTATTAAAACTTTGTGCCTAGGAGGCAGAAATTGTACATGGTAAATGACTGTATGAATATCTAATTATGTATGATTTTTCATGCGTAATAATAATAAATGGCTGCCTAAATGAAAATTGGACGAACCATAATTTCATCCAGAGCTGCTCATAACTTCTTTATTACCATGCATAAGCTACTGAAATTGTAAAGTTTTAATGTCTCTGTGTCATACAGGGATGGGTGCGGGGTGAAGGCCATTATGCATTTGGTTAAGTGTGCTGGGAGGTGGGGAGAGGGGTATGTGCTTGGTCAGATGGAGTGTTGCAGCAGCATAGCATTTCCTACGTTTTATTTACCCAGTACAGAGAGACTGTGGGTGGGTAAGCTGTGGAGAAATCAGCTGATGTCAGGTGAGGATTATGAGGCGAGGGGAGGTGAACGAAGGAACAAAAAGGTTTAAAGTGTGGTTTCCCCCTCAGACTGTGAGTATGTATTGCGTGTGTTGTTTATATCTTTATTATGAAGTTGTACATATGGATAATAATTATTTACTTTATCATTTTTTTTCAGGTTATGTGTAATATTAATGTATGTTACACTGTTATATGATTAATGGAAAAAGAAAAGGGAATAATTTATAACTTCTAACCTGGAGGTCAATCTCGGGTATGTAATGCCCTCTTCTCCCCAGATATCTCTGTACACCCTAAAAACGTCTTGAAATGTTGATGAACACTCGGCATTCCAGTTTTTCATCTCTTCAAGCGAGTATTATTGTTGATATCTATCTATCTGTCTGTCTATTAATCTATCTATCTATCTATATCTATCTATCTATCTATCTATCTATCTATCTATCTATATATATATATATATATATATATATATATATATATATATATATATATATATATATATATATATATTTCGGCATGTCTGATAGATTTACCTTCTATATACCCTACAAATTAGTTGTTATCATTGTTGCTATTGTGCATTATTAAATATAGCGCAATATTCCATCAGAAAATGTGAGCTCTCTCCTAGTCTCTAGAGTGTTCTGGGTTGCACTGATTCATGGAGCCGAGAAAATTCAGTTTTAGTCAGTAATGGACAGGAAGTGTGTGTCTTGACAGCGTGGCCGTGGGTACTTGTAGGGAGATAGGGAGGTCGACTGTAGATCGCTGAAGCACTGCCAGAATAAAGTGAGACGTACAGTAGAATGGCTCAAACTTGTTGCTGCTTAATAAATGGTTAGTCGTCGGCTAGAGTGAATAGGTAGGTCTCTCTCCCTCTTTCACCTTCCCCCTTTGTGTATCAGTGAGGTGAGTTAGAGCACTCTTGGGTTAAGGAGTTTATTGTGCAGTTATATCGAATAGTGATTTACAGCACAACGTACCATGACGGCAAAGCTTCCTCGCTGACCCTAGTCTTATGAGGCCTTCTCCTTAACCCCTTCTGAACTGAAAGGAATCTCTTCCATAATATATACAGTGTGGAGAGGATGTGTGTGTGTGTGTGTGTGTGTGTGTGTGTGTGTGTGTGTGTGTGTGTGTGTGTGTGTGTGTGTGTGTGTAATGTATGTGTCTGGTAGATTTCCATTCACATGGACTGACCAACTAGGGCTGGTTACTCCACGTGTTTGAATAACGTCATGAAATTCTTGGTCGTCTGGACTACAAAGAGATAGCTTGAGATACATCGTAGCATTCTTGATGGTCTGGAACAACAAGATTGTGGATATACATTATGTAGACTGACATTCCTAGTGAGACGGTGTGTTTTTCTCCAGCAGACACTACATCCTGAACATTGTGTTATGAGATATATACTAGTGCCTGTATAAACGGTAATGCCTACATGTGCGCAGCAGCTCAGCTGTTCAACAGTTAACAGTCAGTGGATCAGAGGTGTACAAATAGTGATAGTGAGAGTTTGTGACAGACTTAGTGAGTCAGACAGTGAGACTTAATTAGTGAATGATGGCATAGTCAGAGTCAGTAAGTAAGACTTAGCCAGCAAATGAGTAGTACTGAGTGAAGGACTACATAATCATGAGAGAGAAAAGTCAATGTTTTGTAAGTCTACCTCGGCTGTGCTTAGAAGGATTAAAACAGCAGTGTTCATCTGCGTGTCATTCCCGATGTACACTCGGAAACCATAATCTCTAGCCCACCCGGGTCGGGAGCGGAGAATAGGATCGGGTCCTTTATGGGCGGCGGCCCACTCAATCATGCGGCAATACACGAACGTACCCTATGTCACAAAAGCACTGGTGCACAGTGGGTCCGATGCCTACGGAAAACATTCGATCAACTGCTGATGCTTACCAACGTCTCATTGTGTATGAACAATGTCTGTTTATATAAACAATATTTGCTATATGTTTGCAAGAGGATATTGCTATTTGGCGATATGTGACACCTTTCAACATCAGGACTACCAACATGTGGTCGGTTGGAATCTTAATATTTCAGTGACCCAGTTCTGGGGTCTCATATGTTTCACGCAATTGTGCACTGGTACTTTTGTTACGCATAGTACACACAAATTATGAATCCTTCAAAGCTTTGCTATCTGTGTCATGTTCCACTCCTTTTGCTCTGTATCTTGGTAATACCAGGTATAAATATGGATACATAGGTAACAATATATATTAATGTAATACCCTTTTTTTACATACCTTTCAAACTATCGTCATCGTAACTGGACCTAGGGAAAACTCCCATCCACTGGGGTTACGAAATGAATAACCGAAGCAAAGCCATACAGGTGAGCTACCTGACGTCCTGGGTAGAAAGCCTGCCGTTTCAAGAGGATACGAGTGCTCAAAAGGGTAATTACCATCCTTCTTTCGTTGAAATAAAGATGAATCATAGGTGTGAGGGAAACAATGTACTCCCGGACGATGCTGACAATGACCAGTGGGTGATGTCTCCGACGGAATATGGTAGATTATTTTCATGAAGCAATTGCTAAGGAGGAAGAGCGATATTATAAAACACACACACACACACACACACACACACACACGCACACACACACACACACACACACACACACACACACACACACACACACACACACACACACACACACACACACACACACACACACACACACACACACACACACACACACACACACACATGCAAAAGCTGAAACCTTTGTGTGGATTCACTGGGTGGTGTGTATGTTTATCGTTTGATTCCTAATTTTTTAAAAGCTATGGGATTATTCCGTAGTGTCCATGTTTAATGAAGATATTGCAGAGAATAAATGCAATAAACTAGTACATAGTCATCTCTACAGCCATACTGTGATGATGTCGAGCAAGATAAAGTATACATGACAGACTGAAAGTCAAGCCTCGATTGGTTCATAATCTGTGTGTACATTCGTGTGTTGCTCCATGATAGAGTGGGCTACCAGCCCCAGAAAGGACCCGGTCTTAATCTCCGGCCCGGACCCGGGTGGACTAGAGACCGATTTCTGAGTCTACATCCACATTATCATTGCTACCACCACCCATCTGAGCCTCCCACTACCGTAACACACTAATGCACTGATAATTAAATACAAATCGTTGCTGAGCTGATCCACACAGATATAAAATCAGACACCACAAGCAGGCCTGTTCCTTTCCAGCTAACGCCAGGCGATTTTATTCAGCACAGAGGAAGTTAATGTTGCCCCAGAATGTTACTGCTTTTATCAGGAACTCCTTCATGATGGGAACAAATCTATTATTCAGTTTTTGTTAAAAGTACACAAAATATTTTAACTGGTAATGATCCTGAGAGTATTAATACTTTACTCATTAACCTTCCTTTTGTGGTTATACTCTTGTAATTTATTACAGGTAATGCTAGACGATTTTATTCAGATGACAGTGTGTCACAGGAGCCTGTACGGAAAGACACGACAGAAAACATGCGCCCGTGATGATCACTAAGAAGAACACGAAAAATACATGCAGTGGACCTACAGTAGCCAGGATGGATATTTTAATCAATCAGTCGGCTGTGAATGTCTGTGGCCAAACGCCTTAATCCGACAAGGAATTGCCAGAAACGGATTGCCTGCATATTATCCTCTCCTTTTCCATTTAGCTGCCCTTCCTCCAACTAGCACCCTGTCTCTCTTACATCTCTCTGCTCAATCTGTCCATCTCATCCTTGGTTCCTCTCATCTCTCTCTCCCCCCACCTCACTCACACGCACTTTTCTAGTCAGTCTCTCTTTCACAATCTCCTCCATATGGCCAAACCATATCAGAGTATTTCAATTACCTCTGTTAATCACACCCATAGTAAAATCATAACGCCTCTTTATCTCGTAATTTCTCTGTCTCTTTATGTAAATGTACATGCTCCTGTAAAATAACTCATTTCTGTTTTATTACTCCCAACAGGGTGCAAGCTTTGTTTCTCTACATTAAAATGGGGATCAAAGTTGTCATATATCGGCTTTTTTTACCTCCATGCGCAAATCATTATTCCTTATCAGTGCTTTCACTGAAACTGTCTACCATCGTCCCAGGTGTGCGCTTTCAAGCATTTTATCCAATGAACATCCATACGCACTCCTCAGTATACGTAAGTAATTCAGTGTACTCACATTCTCCATTAATTTTCTTCACCATCCAGTTCCTCTCAGTATACTGTTCTTTCAGCCTTCTCAAGGACAGAGTAATTCATAAATGCACATATGAGATGCACAAATATACTATGATACCGATATGACACGTAAATATATGAGTAAACAAGTACCGTAGTTAGACAGAAACCATCACAACCAACATAAGATGATAACTGGGACTGGTAAATGAGGCCCGGGATCGAACCATATCGAGCCACTGGTTTCTTGTTTATATTTGAAACAACTCATCCACTGGCCTTTTTTGTATTGTAGTGTTCTCTCTCTCTCTCTCTCTCTCTCTCTCTCTCTCTCTCTCTCTCTCTCTCTCTCTCTCTCTCTCTCTCTCTCTCTCTCTCTCTCTCTCTCGTGTATGTAACTGCACTGGCAATAAGTCGGGTTCCTTGCACGGAACTCATTTCCGCTCAAGCATCTGTTCATTAATTTCTCGATACGAGCACACATACACACAAAACATTCAATAATTTACACTCGGATTCTGTATATAAAACTCTCTCTGTATCCACTCAACTTGCAAGCAAACATACTGCTCACAAGCAACAATACTCGAAATGAAAAACGAACCAACAGACTTACTAAAGCAATAATAAAAACACTGAAAAATTAAACCATTTCTCTCTCTCCTTTTCTGTCTGTCTGTCTGTGTCTGTCTGTCTGTCTGTCTGTCTGTCTGTCTGTCTGTCTCTGTCTCTCTGTCTCTCTCTCTCTCTCTCTCTCTCTCTCTCTCTCTCTCTCTCTCACACACACACACACACACACACACACACAGCAGCAGCAATGCACTTCTTCCACACGCACCTTCACACACGCACTTTCAAAAACTCACTCTAATCCTACGCACACCCACGTATACTTACCAATAACACAGTTACCTCGTTCTCAGCCTTCCTGTCCTCCTCCTTCCACAGATGACCACCACAGCCACCCAGGAGCACAACCACACTTACATATCCTAACAACAAATAGAAAGCTGGCACAGATCTGAGTCATGCAGTGAAGTGATGCTGGATGATGATGATGCTTAACCCTCCCATCGTGGGGATGACTCTGGAATTTTAGTCCAAGTAATTTCAGTCTATGTTATTCAGGAATGAGTGCGTCATATTAGTCTTGGTGTGTTAATACTGTCATCGTAAAGCCCCTAATGACCGGAAAAGCTCTGGTAATTACTTGCAGCTAACGCCAGACGATTTTATTCAGTTGAGAATGAGCCACAGATGCCTGAGTGTTGAGGAGCTAAAATTGTTAGGAGATACGCAGCACAACTCGAGAGTTGGGTGTAAGAAGGGCACATCTACCGAGGTCACTTGAGGTGAGGAAGGCAATATAGAAATGATCATGGGAGAGAAGAAAGTACTCTGAAGAGACAGAGGCTTGTACCAGGGAGTTGTTGTACCAGAAGGGAAAAGGAATGATGTGAAAGAGATCGAGTATGATGGAAGAAGGAAGAGGAATATGAACAATTATATCTTTAGTAAGGAATGTGGCCTTTAGTATTGGGTAGTAGTGTTCTAAAGAGGAAAATGGAATCATAGGAGACAAGCCGAAGGTTGAGTGAGCCCATTCCAAAGTAGAACGAAGCTCAGAGAGAGATACTAAATCTAGGGTCACACGACTATCAACAGCATTGACTACAATCCGAATTAGGCCAGAAACTTGGGAGACAAGAGAGTCCAGAGAAACCTGCAAATTATCAACATGTAATTTAACATACATCAACTCTGAAATAATATTAGTCTTTGATACTTCACGCTTAACCCTTGTAAGGTAATCTTGATTTTGTTACTATATTAGGTAATGTGGGGTCTGACAGACCCCACGGAAAAAAAAAAAAAACTTCCGTTTGAGATATTTCAAAATGCTTCATTACACAAATAATTCAACCCCTTTTCTGTAAATAGGGCCAGAAAAAATAAAGTTTAATCGAGAAAATATATATTTTTCGAAAGTTTATACAAAAATGGTTAAATTTTAGGTATAAAAATTTTAAAATTAAATCTTGCAAAATTGAAAAATAATATCATGATTTCTTGGGTGGTCTGCAGTAGACCGATGTTGGGACCTTCTGTATACAAAAAGAGAAAGACAGCAAATTGAAATAAAAAAAAATCACATGAGGGCTCAACTGAGGTTACATTATAGGTAATCTGGGGTCTAACATACCCGAATGGCTCTATAGAGCAAAATCAGAGCCAGGTACAGCTATGACCCCATCATCCCCATGAAGCGCATCACTAGGCAGGAAGGTAATGAGACGGACAGATCTGTAGACCATATGCTCATAATTTTTAAAATTAAATTTCAGGGACTGGGGTCTCTGAGACCCCACATTACCTATCTACGGTTAAGAATAATCGTAAAATTATTTAAAGTACTAGGAACAACATGTAAATGGTGGCTCATCTGTTGCAGAATAAAATGTTGAACACATAACACTTTATCTTGTGACTCAAGGGGATTGGCTAATTGAAGTAAGTCCTTTTTGAAACCAGAAAGTTCACAGTTAGTCGCTGCACCAAATAATCCACTGAGGATTTCTCCTCCAAGGTCAAAAAGTCCACGTTTCACTCGTGAGCGACCCACAGGCGTTTGGTGAGGGAAGGAATCTTGAAGATGGGTGAACTGGTAACGAATATAATCTAATTTCCAGTAGATGGGTAGGTAGAGTAGGTACAAAAATGTGTCACTGGGATGTCGACTTTTAATATCTGACAAGAGTCCCTGCAGGTCGTTTAGCTGACGTGCAAGGTCAGGCAGGGCGATGGCCATGGCGACCAGCGGTTCTAGGTCGTAGCGCAATGAGACTACATCCTTAACCACCATTACCTTGCCTCCTGCGCCAACCAAGGCTCAGGGCCGTACGGGACCATCGTCCTCACCTGATCCAGACCCAACCAGAGTCAGCACTGTCAGCACGTAGACCCACAGCATCTTTCCTATAAAATGAGGTGATCTTAGAGGTGATGTTGATACCAATGGTTATGACAGTGTGAGATGATAATGTTATGCAAGAGACTTACTGGCAGAACGCAATTTGGCACGATAGTCATTAACAGTAGGGGAAAGCTGAATAGTAATGTCAGAAGGAAGGTTTAGAGAAGAGGCTGAGTAGGAGTTTGTTGTGGGGATGTGGTCTCTTTTAGTGGTTCCTCCAAGACTATGCATTTTGCTGCACGTTTGAGATGATCTGCATGCACCTATGTCGTCTCTGCCTTGTGCGGATCTCTTAATTCGAATTTATTACCTTTCCGAGATATGACACGGAAGGGACCCAAGAATTTGCTGTTTAATTTTGATTCTCTGTCATGATCTAGGGCAAAAACTAAGTCACCTACTTGGATGGCAACATCTGTGGCAGTGGCATGTTGGTTACGTACCATCTCCTCATTTGTAAGGGCCAGATTATCCTGAACATATTTATGAATTTTTTGGAATTTGGAGAGGTTTACTCGCACATAATTATCGTAGTCGTAGATCGGATCAGTTTTGGATTGCGACAGTGAATAAGGTAGTCTTTTGTCAAAGCCATATATGATGAAGAATTGTGTTTCTGCAATTGACTTATTGATGGATGAATTAATTGAAGCAGCTACCTGCGGAATCCGCTCATCCCATGTGGAAGTCTGATCTCCCACTATGTGATGCAGACTCTCCAATATCTTTCTATTCTGGTGCTCTACTAGGCCATTCAAGGCTGGATGATGGGCCACTATACTGTATTTCTTAATTCCGTATCAAAGACAAACTTCTTCCAGTACTGAATTATTGAACTCGGACCCGTTATCAGTTAAAATTACTTCTGGTGTTGTGAAAGGGCAAATTACTGAATTAATAAAGGCATGTGCTACTTCGTTAGCAGATTTTTCACGCAATGGAACTAAGATAACAAATCTAGAGAAATGATCGAGTACCACTAACAGATAAACGAAGCCAGATTCTGTATGAGGCAGCTTCAGAAGATCGAGAGAGGCAGTTTGCCAAGGTTTTGATGGTACTGGGTACTGCAATATAGGAGCAGGTTGACAGGTTGTCCCCTTGTGACGGGTACATGATAAACATGCTCGCAATGTGCTTCTATATCCTTTCGCATTGTGGGCCAATAATACGACAGACGCGCTTGCCATAAGCTTCTGTCTTCGCCAGGGTGTGATGCATGAGGGGTGTCGTGGATTAAATGGAGGGCAGCAGGAATTAAGTCTGTTGGAATGACTAGTTGCTTAACTTCGCGATGAGGTACATTGTTACCTTTCAGTACTGAGTCTTTTTAGAGTAATTCATTGTTGAGGAAGAAATCAGATACAGGGACTGGTAACTTTGGCAGAGAACAATCATTGCCTGACTCTAGGAAATATATGACCTGTGACCATACGGGGTCCTGGTGCTGGAACGTATGTAGTGTGTCATAATTGAACGCCAAGTTTACGTCGCAACCAGTTGAGACTGTGGCAACATGCCGCGAGAGGGCATCGGCTACGACATTGGATTTTCCAGGAACGTATTCAAATGTCGGATTATAGTCAGTCACAGTGACTGCCCAACGTGCAAGTCGACCGGTAAGGTTACGTCCCCGAAACAAGTCACATGAGGGAAGATGGTCTGCTTGGATGTGAACAGGATATCCGTAGATGATGTCGTGGAAATCTTTTAGGGACCAGACCACGGCAAAGGCTTCCCAGTGAGTTACACTGTAATTCTTTTCCGCGGAGTTTAGCACGTGGCTAGCATAGGCAATGACACATTTCTTTCCTTCAGAGTCATATTGCATGAGAACGGCACCTAGGCCTACTCCGGAAGCATCAGTACAGAGAAGAAATGGTTTAGAATAATCAGGGAATGCCAAAAGCGGTGATTGTGATAGAGCAGTTTTCAGTGTTGTGAATGCGGTTGCCTGTTCATCAGCCCACACAAAAGACACATCCTTCTTTAGCAGTTTTGTTAACAGCGCAGCTATCTGGGCGTACCCTTTAATAAATCGTCTGTCATACCCACTGAGACCGAGAAAACTCCGTACAGCGTCGATGTTGGTTGGAGTTGGGAAATTTGTCACGGCTCTAACCTTGTCATCTGATGTATGAATTCCGTGAGCATCAACAACATGTCCTAGGAATTGGAGTTTCTTACTTAAAAAGTCACACTTTGATAGTTTGATCTTAAGTCCAGCTTGTTTGAGTCTAGTGAACACTTCTGCTAACTTTTCTAAGTGTTCCTACTAGCGATTATGACATCATCTAGATAAGCAAAAACTGAGTGACCTATCATGCCGGCGAAAACTGTATGAATTAGTCGCATGAACGCTGATGGTGCATTTCTCAAACCGAATGGAAGTCTACAGAATTGGTGATGTCCGGATGGAGTACTGAAGGCGGTGATAGGGCGAGATGATTCTTCCATCTCGACTTGCCAATATCCACTTAAAAGATCTAGGGAGGAAAAAACACAATTGTTTTTGCCTAAGGATTCCAGCAAATTAGTGAGTACAGGAATTGGAAATCTGTCCGGGACAGTCAGTGCATTCACGCGTCTGTAATCTATGACTGGTCGTAACTCACCACCTTTCTTTGGAACCAGAAATAGTGGGCTGTTCCACGAGCTATCAGAGTGTTCAATGACCTCATTATCCAACATGTCCTGAATAAGACAATCGGCTTGTTGACGTTGGCTATGCGGTAAACGGTAGGCAGGTATATATATACTGGCTGAGCTCCAGGCTGTAATGTAATATTATACTTTACCAAATTTGTCTTGCCCATATTCTCACCAGGTAGGGCTACTACTTCGTGATAGTCTCACAAGAGATTAATTAATTGATGTCGGTGTTCCGGGAAATCACTTTGTTTTACATGAGATTCAAGATTAGATGGAATATTGGTGGACTGAGCAACTGAGCACACATCAGCAACAGGGTGTGGGAATTCCTGGCACACACGTACGGCCGCTGGGTATACCAAGAAATCGCCAATCTGTGTTTCCATTCATAAGGTGTATGCGGCGTTTGTTGTGCTGGCAATGTACAAGTAGCACAAACCATCCTCCAGCACCATACACAATGCCGACTCATAAGCTCAGCCATTCATACAACACGTCTCAGGTAAGGTTAGTAATCCACTCCTGCTTTCGCACCACCAACACGAACAGAGACTTTGGTAAACTTGTGCAGCAACAAAATTGTGCACTGATTTGTTACTGTCTCTGCGTTTTGTAAAACATCAATCACATTATCTGAGGTAGTTAAATGAGACGTGTCTGAGTCGGCGAGTGTGCTACTGTCAGAGGGGTTGATACAATCCACAGTTGAATTCTCAGAGGATGTTGTACTAGATGGTAGTGTACTTGGCTGTTCAAGTAACGGCATGTGTATCTGGTTACTCTTGACTACTGTTGGAATCATGTGAGACTTAATAACTGAGTCGGTTTGGGAAAGTACCGGACGTGGATATTCCATACTAGATATTGGGGAAACCATTGATATGTACACAATGAGAAGCAGGGAGGAGAGCAATGGCTTCTTGGGCCATTGTCGAAAAGCCAATGAAAGTGTCCGCTGGATACCTAAGATCATTAGTGACATGAAACACTACGTCAAAAGGTCTTAAGGCTTTATCTAGTTGTACTTCTAGTGTGATCTTTCCTTTGACCTGAAATTCTGAGCCATCCACACCACATAGGCGAATGTCAGGTGTTCGAGGAGCCCAACTCTTATAGTTATTTTCCTGATGTTGTTTAAAGAGGTATCTGAGATTAGATTTACCATAGATCCGCTGTCCATAAAGAACGAGTTTTGTACCCCTTTGCTCCATCCTAGAATGACTAACCCTGAAGATGTTATAGGTCCTACCTGACGAATGGGATGTTGCTTTTCTGTTACCTTATTTTCAGACACCGGTTGATCTTCTGCTGTTAGGTTACATTTCTCCAATCCGAGAGCTCGTCTTCCCCCGACTGACGGCTCTTTTAAGGTAACAACACTCGTCCGTGGAGCGAGTTGTGCTATTCTTATTGTATTTGCATGTTAGACATCGGGACCGCGAAGGTGCATGCAGGCGTTCCCATAAGCGAAAACGTCTTTCTTTGTGTGCACAGCTAGACTCTCGATGACCTACATTACCGCAGTGCCAGCACACAATTGAGGATTGTTTGCTTCGTCGCAGAGTTGAATTGTCACGACAGCTAGAAGGTGAGCGATAGTATGAGTGAGGCCGATTACTAGGTTTGGTTCTTGTAGTTGGTCGCAAACGAGAGGGATCAGTAATGCTGGTGTGTAGTACTCTCGCAGTACCACCTGCAGAGGGAGAGGGTGAACTGTAAGAATCGACCTGGCGAGTGAGGTCTGTTCCTGACCTTTCAACTATCGCCTTGCTAATATCCATGATTTTGTGTCCGGGGTTAAAGCCAATTTGTAGTGCTATTTGTTTTGGGGATTCCGAAAGCCAATTGAGAAATCTAAAGTAATCGAACAAGTTAGCAAAATTATTTAATGTAATCGTGATCTCCCCGTTGTGTTGTTACCCATTGAGTACCACGGAATAATTAGCGCAACTCTGAACTCGTCGCCCTCATAGTAGCGGCTGCCTCAATTACTTTTGCATGTTGGGGAGGTACCTTCATGTCCTGCATTTGCCTGAGGAGATTTGTTAACCCTATAAGGGATGCAGAATTGGAATGTTGGCAACAATATTGAATAAGCCGTTGGTGAAACGCGTCAAACGTTTGGCAATCTTTGAAGTGCCCCGCACGAATAGCGGCTCCTATTAATGATCTGCCATGATGGAGTCAACTGAGAAGATATGAAACTTTCAAGGGTTCAGTTACGATCTGGCGAGTATGAATGTCGTTTTCGACCTCTCCGAGGAAATCGTAAATCGAAACAGTACTATCCTCTCCTGTAAATTTAGGTCTATTCACATCATCCAAATATATGGATTGGGGAGGTGAAGGGATCTGAGTTGCCATCGTAGGAAGAGGGTGAGACCGCGAACGTGAGGAAGTAGGCACGGTAGTGAACTGAGACAGTGTGTGGGAAAGAAGTGACATGGCGGTAGTGGTGTGTGTATGTGTAGTAGTAGGGAGGGATAAAGACTGTGGAGAAGACTGAGTGGTTTCAGGAGAATCAGTTGGAGAAGATGATAGAGTATCTGGAGTTAATATATGTGGATTTAGGGTAGGAGTAACAGGAGTAGTAGAAACAGGTAGGGAACTTACGGTTGGTTTGGTATAAGATCTGCCACTACGAAGATTTACATTATCACTACATACAGCGTTATCTGTGTTACCGTCAGGTTCAATAGGTGAGAGATCTACCCTTTTAAGAAAGGACATTAACAGAGTAGGAAGTAAGCAAATGAAACTAAATGAATAAATGGATGAATAAATGAGAATAAATAAAGGAAATATTTGTAATCTGTGAAGAAATGATTCATATACAATGAATATGAGTGAAAATGAATGCGTTATTTACAGCTAAGTATGAGTATTATTAGGAAAAAAATGGGATGAAGTACGAGTGAGTGAACGAAAAATTCTGACTAAATGGAAAATGAACGACCAGAATGCAATGAATGGATAAAAGTAAATGGTGAAAATATCACAGTCTATAGAAACAGCTTGGCTTCTCTGTAGAAAGGGATTAATCAGTGTGATGGAATGAGGAATTGCATTAAAATGCAGGTAGGAAATACTTGTAGTAAGATGCGATCCGGGCCAAGGTTGGAGAAAAGGTGAGGCTCTCGTCTCCTCGTGATTGGGTGGAGGTGTCCGTGACGTCACTGGGTGGCGGCTCACCACTGGGCAGAACGAGAAGCTGATAGGAGCAGGAGACTGTGATGTAGCTCGGTATGAGTGACCATGCTCCCTGGGTGACATTGGTGTGTGTGGTGGGTGGGGAAAACGATGACGCAACGGCGTCGGGCAGTAATTGGGGGCTGCTTCCTGGAGTGGGGTCTGGGGTTGAGTTTGTGGGGGCTGAAACTAACCCTTACAGCAGGCCGGACAGGAACACAGGCAGGCAAAGGCAGGTTGTAGGTTGATAGGAGCAGGAGCCTTACGTGGCTGTAGTGGCGTGGTGATTGGTGGGGTGTTAATGTGGAGGAAATTCCCAAAATTACATCAGGCTGCTAGAACGATTCCACAACAAGACTGCAAACAGGGTTGGAGGCTAGGGCGGAGATAGACTGTGTCGTCGTGGGAAGAAGAGCAGCGACAGTAGCATGGGAAGACAGACACAGCTAAACCGGCCCACAAAAGATGTAAACCACTATAATCTCACTCGCTTTCCACCAAATGTTAATGCTCTCAATGCCCCACTTTACGCCACTTGCAGGTGAAGGCAAAGTCTTGTAGTTAGTTTTCTGACATTATATTAAACACCGTCTTGAATCATTATACAACAGCAGAGGACAGCATTCGTGTCCAACCCCAGACCTGTACGGACAGCTACTGCTCGCTGGCTTTTATCCGGCTAGGGCGGTGGTCCCGATCACAAAGGCATGAATCACTCAGGGTAGACACAATAATCCGTTCATCATAGACATAACACTGGTCGTTGATGCCCTACTTGGATTCTACTTACAACTACTTACAACTACATACATACTATATTTACATACTATATAATATTTACAAAAAGGTTACAAACAGTGTGGATTTCCTGGAATATGACAATGTGATGGTATGAGTCGATGTCCTGGAATGTGATAGAACGTGGAGGTATATGTGGATATCCAGTAACGTTGTAGAATGGGTAAGTGACTGGCGCACACAAAAAGGCGTGATGTGTACGTGAAAGTTAGGATTTTCTTTGTGTGTGCAAAAGAAGTGAGACACACGTCTGAGTACCGCCATCCCCTCCTCGAGTGACCGGGTCCCCCGCAACATTTAATACTCATAAAGAGAGAAGTGGAATGCAAGCACACCACCACATGCTAACGACGAAAAATGAGAAAGTCTCACAACCGCACAGTGGAAAATCCCATCACTTTCAGATGATCGGATTTCAGGAGTATATAGAGGTTGGGGGAGTGGACTTTTTGACCATCACTAGGTGGTGGTCAGAGTCAATGTCCAAATGAAGTGGAGAAATAGAAGAAGGGAAAGACAGGAGGAAGTAGCTCATGCAAGGAGGGTGGAAAGGTTACAAGAGGATGGAAAAAGAGCAAAATAAAGGAAGTGGAGGAGTGATTGGGTAAATCTGGATTGGAGCAGATGAGGGACGTTGAAGGTGTGTACAAGATATTCACAGAAGAAATCTGTGCAGCATGTGAGGTGGTGTGTGGGGTGAAGACGAGAAGGGGTGCAAGGAACAACATGATGGAATAAAAAGATAAGACAGGCATTGGCACAAAAGAAGAAAGCATAGGGTGAATGGATGAGAATCAGGGGCGTGGAAGAAGTTGTGAGAGGGAAGAGAGAGTTATACGTAGAGAGGAAGAGAGATGTGAAAAGATTAGTAAGAGAGAGTAAGAAGAGAGTGGATGAGGAATTTGAAGGGAATTTGAGTGTAAAGTGGAGGGAATGTAAGCAAATGTTCTGGAAAGAGGTAAAGAGAGTTAGACAGGGTGCCAAAGAAATGAGTTTGGGAGTGAAAAATAAAAATGGCAAATTACTAGTGGAGAAGAGAGAAAAAGTGAGCAGATGGAAAGAACACTTTAAGGAATTGTTGAACATAGAGAATGAAAGTAATGTGAGTATAAGTGGATGGGGAATGGCTGGGAGAAGGAGGGAGGTGAGAAGAGAGGAAGAAATCAGTAGGAGGGAAGTTGTGGAAGCAATGAAGAAAGCTAAAATATGGAGAGCCCCACGAATTGATGGAGTGTGTGGTGAAATACTGAGTAGAATGGATGTGGAAGATGTGCAGATTGGCCTGGAAGGAAGGTAGAGTCCCTGAGGATTGGAAGTCAAGTATAATTATTCCCCTGTACAGAGGAAAAGGGGAAAGAGAAGTATGTGGTAATCATTGAGGCATTTGTCTTCTTAGTGGAATAGGAAAAGTATATGGTAGGATACTTATTGTCAGAGATAGGGAAATAAAAGAAAAATTAGTTGAAGAAGGACAGGGAGGTCCTAGGAAGGGAAAAGATTGTGTAGATCAGATATTCACTCTTAGATCTTTAGTGGAAAAGTTTCTAGAGATTGGAAAGAAGTTGTATGCATCCTTCATTGATTTGGAGAAAGCATTTGACAAGGGTAGATAGACAAGGACTGTGGAAAGTAAGAATATATGGAGTAAATGGGAAGTTCTTGAATGCTGTGAAGTGTATGTATGTGGGTGCTAGGCTGTAATATGTGTGGATAGTGAACTAAGTGAATATTTCAATTTGAAGGTTGGACTGAAACAGGGATGCGTCATGTCTCCATGGTTGTTCAGTCTGAATATGGATGAGGTTATAAAAGAGATACAAGCTAGGGCAGTGGATGTTGGAGAGGCCCTGATAAGAGAGGGCAGTATTTGGAAACTCCCTGTACTGTTGTTTGCCGATAATACTGTGTTGTTAAGTGAAGACTAGGGAGAGCTGCAAGGCTTGGTTGATGAGGTTGTGAGAGTATGTAGGAAACGTAATCTAATAGTGAATGTCAGGAAGAGTAAAGTTATGGACTTCGAGAGAAGTGAAGTCGGTGAACGTACAATGAACCTGGATGAGCAGGAAATGGAAAATGTGAGTGTATTTAAGTACTTGCGTAGTGTGATGAGTAAGGATGGAAGTTTGCAGGGTGAAGTGCTTGAAAGGGTACAACAAGGAAGAAACTTGCTCGAAAGCAGTGATAAGAAATAGGAATGTGAGTATGGAAGTGAAAACGTTACAACATGACAGTATTGTGATACCAACTCCAGCGTATGGAAGTGAAGCTTGGACCTTGTTGGAGGGAGAGAAGTCAAGAATGAGAGCAGTGGAAATGAGTTATTTGAAAGGAGCATGTGGAGTCACATGGAGAGACAAACTGACGGGAAGTGAAGGAGCATTGTGATGTGGATGTGGATGTGATGGGAAGCGTTGGGAAAAACACATTGAGGTGGTTTGGCCATGTGGAGAGGATGGTAAGAGACTGATGAGGAGAGTGTCTGTGAGTGAGGTGGAGGGGGGGAGAGGGAGGGGGAGGCCAAGGATGAGATGGAGGGATGGAGTGGAAAGGTGTATGAGAGAGGAGGCTGGGAGCTGGGAGCAGGGCAGTGAAATAGCTGGGGACTGGGCGACATGGAAGCAATCTATTTGTGGCCACTATTACGGGATTAAGGCGTCTGGCAAGAGAAGATAAATAGATAGGATTTCATGAAATTTTTTGTTTTATGCATCTGTATACAGTATTCATTTCAGCTACGGGTGGAATTGTTCTCGCTGTCTTGAATACAGAGCTGCAGCACGAAGCCAACACTAGAATATGGTATTAGTCACAGAGAAAACAGTCTGGGGGACAAGATTTCTTGGCCACAGAACTGTCTTAGTTTAGCGCTAAACAACAGGAAATAGGCTGAAAAAAGATGAAAATATCTTCCAAGCTCAAGTGAATAAGATCTAGGTATTGATAAAAATTTTCCAAGTGTATTTATAAATACCTTTCATCAGGTGCTGATGAGGCCACCAAGAAATATCTCCCACCTTCCTCATAGGGGAAGATCGCAGAAGCCCCAGGTGATATGATTTTATATAATTCTGTGTTATACTTTCGGCCAGGTGTTGGTACAATCTGCCAAGCATGTCTTTCACTTAGGAAGATTGCACAAGCTGCAGATGATCAAATTTTATATTATTAATTGCTAAACTTCTCTTCAGGTGTTGATAAGATCTGCCGAGTAAGATATATGTTACTGGGGACGCTCGACAAGCTGGATGCAGTTCGATTCCACGTAATTTTCAGTTTTTTACCTGTGTTCAGGTGCTTATACGGAAAATCTTTTAAGTTTATATCTCACTTGTCAAACTAGCACAAACTGAAGATGATCAAGTTTTATATTGTTATGTGTTTTACTTATTTTTTTACGTCCTTATTCTCGGTGGCTAAGGAGATTGCTTAGAAACACTTCCTTACCAGTTGTTTTCTTTTATCTAGCACAAAATGTATCTGAGTATGCTATTCTTGTTATATTTGCCAATATAAGAGATATATAAACAACAAAGAAGAGAATAATTAACTGCCACCTGCAAAATGTATCACTGAGGATGTAGTGTTAGATAACACCCTAAGCTAACAAATTATGTAACCAAAAATCTTCACTTGGCCCTGCAGAGAATAACTGCATAAATTGCAGATGATTGGATTTTATATATTTCTGTGTTATATGCTCATCCAGCTGTTAATATACCTGGTAATATGTTTAGGTATATATTCTATGTCCTTTTCAGGTCATTATTTTAACCTGCCATGTGCCAGCTATTTTTAGCCCTATAGGTCACCTCCGTGCCAGCCATTTTTGGACCTTTTTTTTTTTTAGCTAAAATGATAGATTTTGATGTGACAACAACGAATTTCACCATTAAAATACCCACTGAAGCTCGGAAATGGGTTTTATTGAGTCCTGCTTACTCGTGTTCAGGTATTCCCGCTCTCTCATGCTCACCACGTAGGTGAGGGAAAGCCGTTTTCCATGTAAGGTAGACTCAGGTATTTATGCTGGGAAGGTATAGCAATGTTCAGTACACTTTTCTGATTTCTTATTACTTCAACATCTGTCACAATTTGCGTGTCTCTCTCACTGTGAATGTATTGTCTTACACTTACTTGAAGATAGGTACACACACTCAAAAAAGTATCATTACAAGGGGGTCCAATGAGTTCCAGACTGAACAATCCAGCTGTCTTGATAGGGTTGGAGAAAGGCTGTTATCAAACATTTCATACGTGGTGTCAGTTTGTATCGCGCAGAAGGTGTAACAATACTTTTTTGAGTGTGTGTACAATCTGACTTCACTATGTACAGTCTGTGCACTTACAAGAAGGTATTTAGAACTTGACTTCAATATGTACAGTTCATACACTTACTAATTTACAACTTGATTTCACTATGTATAGTCCTTACACTTATGTGAAAATATTTACAACATGCCTTCACTGTGTACAGCACTGGGTGAGGCATGCAGGCAGAGTGAGGCAGAGCGAGTGTGAGGGGGGTTAGCGAGTGGGTGTATGGCCTTGACCCCCTGAGGCATGGTAGAGGAACAGTTACCATACATGCCTGCCAAGTTTTACCAGCAAATATTGAAAAATGCGGTCACAGTTAATTTTTAAATTTTAAGCCTTTTTAAAATGGCACTGGCACTGACTGCAGATTTTCATCACACCGTTTGAAAACGGCATTGGCACGTGGCAATTTAACCTTACTGTTAAGTTTGTCTTGCAATAATAACTGTTTATAAAATTTTTGAAATCATTAAACTCCTCACTCACTGATGTACACTCCCACTGCAAAGTTCTTGATACTTGTAATTACCATGCATATTGAGAAATAGGAACATAGAGTTTAGAATCAGCTTTCAATGTGTGCAGCAGGTGAGTGCCCTGATTAACCATTCTCTAGGTGAATGGAAGAGATGCCAGTGGCTCAAATCCTATGCCTGTTATGCAATCATAACACTGTTTCGTCTTTGTCGCTCGACAGACACAATTGATAGCTACTATAATGAGGTGCTGCAGGGTGGCAGTAATATATATATTCAGGTCATTCAGCGTAGCATTACTATACTCGTTTTTTTTTTATCGAGGCGAAATTGAACTTAACTGATTGATGATGATTGGCTGAATGCTTCAAGTCCAAATAACATCATTGTATTTTATATAATTACTAGGTTTCAATTCACATTACCAGTAAATATAAGAAATACAGCGATGTTATTTGGACATGTCGCATTCAGCTAATCATCATCAACCTGTCAAGTGCATCTTCGCCTCGATAAAAAAAATGGAGTATAGTTAGTTGTATTGGATGGGAATATATTATCTCGGTGTGTTCTTTCCCTTCAGCTGGATGAAATAGTCTGATGCTAGCCAAAACAATATTACTAATTTATAGCAATGATTAAATTATATTAGGACATTGACTTTTGGGACTGACTAATGATATAAGTGTGTTGTGTGGTCCCTTTAAGCAGCTCATCTACTCGGATGCAACACTCAGCATTGTCTCAAAACATCTATCTTATATAACGGTTGCTTGATGGAGGCATGATATCCACATGCAGCACCTCACCTCTCTGTTGTTGCTCATTGGTTTCTAACACCCTTCATTTCATAGATTATTAGTAACACTATGAGTATGAGCAGTGAATCATGTCTTAGAAATACATCTTCTGGTTTCAGGAGTATATTGCGACACTTACTTCACCAGACGTGATTAATACTTCGATATGCACTAGACATCACTGTAATGGCTTGAAAGTGAGTCATCAGAATCAGGTCTACCAACCATTCCGAGATGACTAGCCATGTTACGCTCATTTTCACATCCATCATGGCCCAAGCTTCGAGAACTTTGTGGTGAAAGTGTACCTTTACCCAGTCACAGGCTCCTTCATTGATAGAAAATTGTTGGGTATATTTTGCAAACTTTCTGCTGAAAGGGCTGATAAACTCTCCAATACGATGGTTTGTCTAAGAAATATTATCATTTATGTCCGATTCCATAATATGAGTATATAACCTGACAAAGGATCTAGAGTACTTGCTTGAAGTGTACGGAAATGAAAATATATAGGCCTAAATGCATTATTGCATAGTAAAATTTTCGAAGGTCCTCCATCTCCTTATATCTAGAAGACGACAGAAGAAACTATTTTGTCCACTGTTAGCCTAAAAATGGTCTATCAGTCATGGCTGTGGGATTCCATATATATATATATATATATATATATATATATATATATATATATATATATTGCCTTGCCAGACGCCTCAATCCCGTTTGGGGTGGCCACAAACAAACCGCCTCCAAGTCGCCCTGTCCCCTGCCATTTCACTGCCCTACCTCCAACTCACACCCCCCTCTCTCATATACCTCTCCACCCCATCCCTCCATCTCATCCTCGGCCTCCTCCTCCCTCTTCCCCCCTCCACCTCACTCACATACACTCTCTTCGTCAGTCTTTCACCCTCCATCCTCTCCACATGGCCAAACCACCTCAGTGTGTTCCTCACAACGCTTCCTATCACATCCACATCCACACCACAACGCTCCTTTATATCCTCATTCGTCAGCCTGTCTCTCCATGTGACTCCACAGGCTCCTCTTAAATAACTCATTTCCACTGCTCTCACTCTTGACTTGTGTCCTTCCAACAACGTCCAAGCTTCACTTCCATACGTTAGAGTTGGTATCACAATACTGTCATGTAGTAGCTTTTTCACTTCCATGCTCACTTCCCTGTTTCTTATCACTGCTTTCAAAGAACCAGCAACCTTTCTTCCCTGCCGTACCCTTTCAAGCACTTCACCCTCCAAACTTCCATCCTTACTCATCACACTACCCAATTACTTAAACGTATTCACATTTTCCAATTCCTCACCATCCAACCTCGCTGTACATTCACTGACTTCACCTCTCTCAAAGACCATCACTTTACTCTTCCCTACATTCACCTTTAGATTCCGTTTCTTACACACTCTCCCAAACTCATCCACCTAGCCTTGCAGCTCCCCTTCGTCTTCACTCAACAACACAGTATCATCCGCAAACAACAGTACAGGGAGTTTCCAAACACTATCCTCTCTCACCAGGGCCACTCCAACATCCACTACCCTACCTTGTACCTCTTTTATTACCCCATCCATGTACAGATTGAACAACCATGGAGACATGACACATCCCTGTTTCAACCCAACTTTCAAAGAGAAAAATTCACTTAGTTCACCATCCACACGCACTGCAGCCTTCGCACCATCGTACAGACTCTTCACAGCATTCAACAACTTCCCATCTACTCCATATATTCTTAACACTTTCCACAATCCTTGTCTATCCACCCTGTCATATGCTTTCTCCAAATCCATGAAAGCCGCATACAACTTCTTTCCCTTCTCTAGAAACTTTTCCACTAAAGATCTAAGAATGAATATATGATCTGCACAACCTCTTCCCTTCCTAAAGCCTCCCTGTTCTTCTGCAACTAATTTCTCTGTTCTTTCTCTAACTCTGTCAATAAGTATCCTACCATACACTTTTCCCATTATACTAAGAAGACAAATGCCCCTATGATTACCACACACTTCTTTTTCCCCTATTCTTTTGTACAAGGGAATAATTATACCTGACTTCCAATCCTCCGGGACTCTACTTTCCTCCCAGGCCAATCTGCACATCTTCCACATCCATTCTACTATTATCTCTCCCCCATGCTTCAGCATTTCACCACACACTCCATCAATTCCTGGGGCTTTCCCTGATTTAACTTTCTTCATTGCTTCCACAACTTCTATCCTACTGATTTCTTCCTGTCTTCTCACCTCCCTCCTTCTCTCAGCCATTCCCCAGCCACTTATACTCGCATCACTTCCATCCTCTATGTTCAACAATTCCTTAAAGTGTTCTCTCCATCTGCTCACTTTTTCTCCCTTCTCCACTAGTAATCTACCATATTTATCTTTCACTCCCCTGCTAACTTCACTTCCACCCTGTCTTACTCTTTTCACCTCTTTCCAGAACATTTTCTTACAGTCCCTCCACTGTACACTCAAATTTCTTCCAAATTCCTCATCCACTCTCTTCTTACTCTCTCTTACTAATCTTTTCACCTCTCTCTTTCTTTCTACATATAACTCTCTCTTCCGCCTCTCAACTTCTTCCACGCCCCTATTTCTCATCTATTGATTGTATGCTTTCTTCTTTTGTGCCACAACCTGTCTCACCTCTTCAGTCCACCACGCTGTTTCTTGCACCCCCCTCCGTCTTCTCTTCCTTCCACACACCATATCACATGCTGCACATATTTCTTCTGTAAATATCTTACACACACCTTCCATGTCTCCCATCTGCTCCAATTCATATTTGCCCAATCGTTCCTCCACTTCTCTCTCATACTCTGCCTTTTTCTCATCCTCTTGTAACCTTTCCACCCTCCTTGCAACTACTCCTTCCTCTCGTCTTTCCCTTCTTCTATTCCTCCATCTTACTTGAATCCAAATTCTGGCCACCACCAAGTAGTGGTCAGAAAGTCCACTCCCCCAACCTCTGTAAGCTCTTGCATCCATTACACATTTTCGCATCCTTTCATCCACACACACATAATCAATCATTGCCTTCCTTTCATTCAGTTCACCACCCACCCTTCTCATCACTCTCCATGTATACCTGTGGATCATTTTATGCCTGAAGAGGGTATTGGCTATCACCAGCCCCCTCCCAGCACGAATGTCCACTAACGCATTCCCATTCTCATCGATCTCAGCAGGCACATCCCACTCACCAACTATTCCATCCACCTTCACATTCCCAACTTTACTATTCATATCACCGATATATATATATATATATATATATATATATATATATATATATATATATATATATATATATATATATATAAATATATCAGTAGCCGTGTGTGTGTGTGTGTGTATTTTGGGCAGCCGAAACTACACATTCAAATCGCACCAAAACTGGCTCAAAAATCGCAAAAAAATTTGCTGATGTGAAAAAACTTGACCCAAAAACGCTGCTCCCTGCACCTGGTCTGTTGCCGTGGCTGAGTGTTAATGTCTTGGATTTGCGTGAAGACAATTTGGGTTCCATTCCCGAAACTGCAAATAACACGATCAATTGGTTAACTGCAAAAAATCCGAGTGACAACGTTAGACTAAAACAACACATAAACGGACCATCATGGGCCCTTCAATGTCGCCTTGATGGCTGATAGTGACAACGTTAGACTACAAAGTAGAACAGCACATAAACGTGACTCGGATTACTTGAAATCATCGCAACGCACACGCGAAGTGCAAGGAAACGAGTAAGAAGCACGAGGAAATGAGTGCGAAGCACGAGAAAGTGAATGCGCAGCTCGAGAGCCCTCTGCAGGAGCAAGTGCGAGAGGGCCCGAAGGGCCCACGAGCACATGTGTGTATCAGGCTTGGAGTAATTACATATGCTTTCAGTCAAATACAATTACAATTAGAATTACTTGCCCATTATTACATTACAGTTACAAATACAATTACAGGGAAGGAAAAAAATGACAAATACAATTACAATTACAATTACTCAGTTTTAATACTTCCAAATTACAATTGCAATTACAATTACAACCTAGTTTGTGTTCAATTATATTTCAATTACTTATACACTGGTAAACAAAAATAACAAATTGCAGATTACGCAAAACATTTATACACTTTTTTTTTTTTTTTTTTTTTTTTTTTTTTAGTATCATCTAATAATACTGTCTCGTATAACATGTTTACTTCAGAGCAAATCCACCCTTCTCTCTCTCTCTCTCTCTCTGTTCAGTATATCATACTACATACGTTAATCAAAGTATTTGTGTGATGTAATTATAATTGTTCTTCTCCTGAATGCTCATTTACAATTACAAATACAATACTATATTACTTAAAAACACAATTACAATTACAATTATAATTACACATCATTAGAAATAACGAATTACAATTACAATTATCTTAAAAATGTGTAATTAATTATATTTCAATTAAATTACAATTACAATTACTCCAAGCCTGGTGTGTATACAGTATATATCTATATCTATCTATCTATCTATCTATCTATCTATCTATATATATATATATATATATATATATATATATATATATATATATATATATATATATAATTTTAACACAGTTCCGTTCCACATTCTTTCCTTCTCTTCCTTCTGCTTCCGTTCCCTTCCTTTTTATTCCTTTCGCCTCCTTTCTTATATCGTCCTTGCCTTTTCTTCTATTTCTCCCTTTTCCCTTCGCTTCCCCTCCTCCCTTTCCTTTCCTTTTCTTATCTTACCTCCCTTTCATTTCCTTTCCCTGTCTCTTTAGGATTTTTTTTTCCTTTTCCCCTCATTTCCC